>NW_027257094.1:0-46020 GCF_029215685.1 Pituophis catenifer annectens | reverse complement strand
CTGCAAATCTGAGCTCTGTATCCAAAGTTACGTTTTCTGGCTGAATTGAGCCCTACTGCCAATTCTGAGATGCACTTAGGTCTAACTCCTCAGGGAAAGCTCGTACTTAAAAATTGAATCTGTTTTTCTGCTTTTCAGACCGTGAGGAGCATGAATATGTGTTTTTTCTGCAAATGTGAACTCTGGGTCCAAAGTTACGTTTTCTGGCTGAATTTAGCCCTACTGCAATTCTGAGATGCACTTTGGTCTAACTCTTCAGGGAAAGCTCGTACTTGAAAATGAAGTTGTTTTTTGTGCTTTTCAGACCGTGAGGAGGATGAATATGTTTTTTCTTCTGCAAATCTGAGCTTTGGGTCAAAAGTTTCCTTTTTCTGGCTGAATTGAGCCCTACTGCCAATTCTGAGATGCAGTTTGGTCTAACTCCTCAGGGAAAGCTCATACTTGAAAATTGAAACTGTTTTTGTGCTTTTCAGACCGTGAGGAGCATGAATATATTTTTCTTCTGCAAATCTGAGCTCTGTATCAAAAGTTACGTTTTCTGGCTGAATTGAGCCCTACTGCCAATTCTGAGATTCACTTTGGTCTAACTCCTCAGGGAAAGCTCGTACTTAAAAATTGAATCTGTTTTTCTGCTTTTCAGACCGTGAGGAGCATGAATATGTGTTTCTTCTGCAAATCTGAGCTCTGGATCCAAAGTTACGTTTTCTGGCTGAATTGAGCCCTACTGCCAATTCTGAGATGCAGTTTGGTCTAACTCCTCAGGGAAAGCTCATACTTGAAAATTGAATCTGTTTTTGTGCTTTTCAGGACCGTGAGGAGCATGAATATGTGTTTCTTCTGCAAATCTGAGCTCTGGGTCAAAGTTTCCTTTTCTGGCTGAATTGAGCCCTACTGCCAATTCTGAGATGCACTTTGGTCTAACTCCTCAGGAAAGCTCGTACTTGAAAATTGAATCTGTTTTTTCTGCTTTTCAGACCGTGAGGAGCATGAATATGTGTTTCTTCTGCAAATCTGAGCTCTGTATCAAAGTTACATTTTCTGGCTGAATTGAGCCCTACTGCCAATTCTGAGATGCACTTAGGTCTAACTCCTCAGGTAAAGCTCGTACTTGAAAATTGAATCTGATTTTCTGCTTTTCAGACCGTGAGGAGCATGAATATGTGTTTCTTCTGCAAATCTGATCTCTGGGTCCAAAGTTACGTTTTCTGGCTGAATTGAGCCTTACTGCAAAATCTGAGGTGCACTTTGTACTTACTCTTCCGGGAAAGCTCGTGCTTGAAAATTGAAGGAGTTTTTGTGCTTTTCAGACCGTGAGGAGGATGAATATGTTTTTTCTTTTGCAAATCTGAGCTCTGTATCAAAAGTTACGTTTTCTGGCTGAATTGAGCCATACTGCCAATTCTGAGATGCACTTAGGTCTAACTCCTCAGGTAAAGCTCGTACTTGAAAATTGAATCTGTTTTTGTGCTTTTCAGCCCGTGAGGAGCATGAATATGTGTTTCTTCTACAAATCTGAGCTTTGGGTCAAAAGTTTCCTTTTCTGGCTGAATTGAGCCCTACTGCCAATTCTGAGATGCACTTTGGTCTAACTCCTCAGGTAAAGCTCGTACTTACAAATTGAATCTGTTTTTCTGCTTTTCAGACCGTGAGGAGCATGAATATGTGTTTCTTCTGCAAATGTGAGCTCTGGGTCCAAAGTTACGTTTCTGGCTGAATTGAGCCCTACTGCCAAATCTGAGGTGCACTTTGTACTAACTCTTCCGGGAAAGCTCGTGCTTGAAAATTGAAGGAATTTTTGTGCTTTTCAGACCGTGAGGAGGATGAATATGTTTTTCTTCTGCAAATCTCAGCTCTGTATCAAAAGTTACGTTTTCTGGCTGAATTGAGCCCTACAGACAATTCTGAGATGCAGTTTGGTCTAACTCCTCAGGGAAAGCTCATACTTGAAAATTGAATCTGTTTTTGTGCTTTTCAGACCGTGAGGAGCATGAATATGTGTTTCTTCTGCAAATGTGAGCTCTGGGTCCAAAGTTACATTTTCTGGCTGAATTGAGCCCTACTGCCAATTCTGAGATGCACTTTGGTCTAACTCCTCAGGGAAAGCTCGTACTTGAAAATTGAATCTGTTTTTGTGCTTTTCAGACAGTGAGGAGCATGAATATGTGTTTCTTCTCCAAATCTGAGCTTTGGGTCCAAAGTTACATTTTCTGGCTGAATCGGGCCCTACTGCCAATTCTGAGATGCACTTTGGTCTAACTCCTAAGGGAAAGCTCGTACTTGAAAATTGAATCTGTTTTTGTGCTTTTCAGACAGTGAGGAACATGAATATGTGTTTCTTCTGCAAATTGAGCTCTGTGTCAAAAGTTATATCTTCTGGCTGAATTGAGCCCTACTGCCAATTCTGAGGTGCACTTGGGTCTAACTCTTCCGGGAAAGCTCGTGCTTGAAAATTGAAGGAGTTTTTGTGCTTTTCAGACCGTGATGAGGATGAATATGTTTTTCTTCTGCAAATCTGAGCTCTGTATCAAAGGTTACGTTTTCTGGCTGAATTGAGCCCTACTGCCAATTCTGAGATGCAGTTTGGTCTAACTCCTCAGGGAAAGCTCATACTTGAAAATTGAATCTGTTTTTTGTGCTTTTCAGACCGCGAGGAGCATGAATATGTGTTTCTTCTGCAAATCTGAGCTCTGGGTCAAAAGTTTCCTTTTCTGGCTGAATCGAGCCCTACTGCCAATTCTGAGATGCACTTTGGTCTAACTCCTAAGGGAAAGCTCGTACTTGAAAATTGAATCTGTTTTTTTGCTTTTCAGACAGTGAGGAACATGAATATGTGTTTCTTCTGCAAATTGAGCTCTGTGTCAAAAGTTATATCTTCTGGCTGAATTGAGCCCTCCTGCCAATTCTGAGGTGCACTTGGGTCTAACTCCGCAGGGAAAGCTCGTGCTTGAAAATTGAAGGAGTTTTTGTGCTTTTCAGACCGTGAGGAGGATGAATATGTTTTTCTTCTGCAAATCTGAGCTCTGTATCAAAAGTTACGTTTTCTGGCTGAATTGAGCCCTACTGCCAATTCTGAGATGCAGTTTGGTCTAACTCCTCAGGGAAAGCTCATACTTGAAAATTGAATCTGTTTTTGTGCTTTTCAGACCGCGAGGAGCATGAATATGTGTTTCTTCTGCAAATCTGAGCTCTGGGTCAAAAGTTTCCTTTTCTGGCTGAATTGAGCCCTACTGCCAATTCTGAGATGCACTTTGGTCTAACTCCTCAGGGAAAGCTCGTACTTGAAAATTGAATCTGTTTTTGTGCTTTTCAGACCGTGAGGAGCATGAATATGTGTTTCTTCTGCAAATCTGAGCTCTGTATCAAAAGTTACGTTTTCTGGCTGAATTGAGCCCTACTGCCAATTCTGAGATGCACTTAGGTCTAACTCCTCAGGTAAAGCTCGTACTTGAAAATTGAATCTGTTTTTCTGCTTTTCCAGACCGTGAGGAGCATGATATGTGTTTCTTCTACAAACCTGAGCTCTGGGTCCAAAGTTACGTTTTCTGGCTGAATTGAGCCCTACTGCCAAATCTGAGGTGCACTTTGTACTAACTCTTCCGGGAAAGCTCGGTGCTTGAAAATTGAAGGAGTTTTTTGTGCTTTTTAGACCGTGAGGAGGATGAATATGCATTTCTTCTTCCAAATCTGATCTCTGGGTCCAAAGTTACGTTTTCTGGCTGAATTGAGCCCTACTGCCAAATCTGAGGTGCACTTTGTACTAACTCTTCCGGGAAAGCTCGTGCTTGAAAATTGTAGGCGTTTTTGTGCTTTTCAGACCGTGAGGAGTATGAATATGCATTTCTTCTGCAAATCTGATCTCTGGGTCCAAAGTTACGTTTTCTGGCTGAATTGAGCCTTACTGCGAAATCTGAGGTGCACTTTGTACTAACTCTTCCGGGAAAGTTCGTGCTTGAAAATTGAAGGAGTTTTTGTGCTTTTCAGACGTGAGGAGGATGAATATGTTTTTCTTCTGCAAATCTGAGCTCTGTATCAAAAGTTACGTTTTCTGGCTGAATTGAGCCTACTGCCAATTCTGAGATGCACTTAGGTCTAACTCCTCAGGTAAAGCTCGTACTTACAAATTGAATCTGTTTTTCTGCTTATCAGACCGTGAGGAGCATGAATATGTGTTTCTTCTGCAAATGTGAGCTCTGGGTCCAAAGTTACGTTTTCTGGCTGAATTGAGCCCTACTGCCAATTCTGAGATGCACTTTGGTCTAACTCCTCAGGGAAAGCTCGTACTTGAAAATTGAAGGCGTTTTTGTTCTTTTCAGACCGTGAGGAGCATGAATATGTGTTTCTTCTGCAAATGTGAGCTCTGGGTCCAAAGTTACGTTTTCTGGCTGAATTGAGCCCTACTGCCAAATCTGAGGTGCACTTTGTACTAACTCTTCCGGGAAAGCTCGTGCTTGAAAATTGAAGGAATTTTTGTGCTTTTCAGACCGTGAGGAGGATGAATATGTTTTTCTTCTGCAAATCTCAGCTCTGTATCAAAAGTTACGTTTTCTGGCTGAATTGAGCCCTACTGACAATTCTGAGATGCAGTTTGGTCTAACTCCTCAGGGAAAGCTCATACTTGAAAATTGAATCTGTTTTTGTGCTTTTCAGACTGTGAGGAGTATGAATATGTGTTTCTTCTGCAAATCTGAGCTCTGGGTCAAAAGTTTTCTTTTCTGTCTGAATTGAGCCCTACTGCCAATTCTGAGATGAACTTTGGTCTAACTCCTCAGGGAAAGCTCATACATGAAAATTGAATCTGTTTTTGTGCTTTTAAGACCGTGAGGAGCATGAATATATTTTTCTTCTGCAAATCTGAGCTCTGTATCAAAAGTTACGTTTTCTGGCTGAATTGAGCCCTACTGCCAATTCTGAGATGCACTTGGTCTAACTCCTCAGGGAAAGCTCGTACTTGAAAATTGAATCTGTTTTTGTGCTTTTCAGACCGTGAGGAGGATGAATATGTTTTTCTTCTGCAAATCTGAGCTCTGTATCAAAAGTTACGTTTTCTGGCTGAATTGAGCCCTACTGCAATTCTGAGATGCAGTTTGTCTAACTCCTCAGGAGAAAGCTCATACTTGAAAAATTGAATCTGGTTTTTGTGCTTTTCAGACCGTGAGGAGCATGAATATGTGTTTCTTCTGCAAATCTGAGCTCTGGGTCAAAAGTTTCCTTTTCTGGCTGAATTGAGCCCTACTGCCAATTCTGAGATGCACTTTGGTCTAACTCCTCAGGAAAGCTCGTACTTGAAAATTGAATCTGTTTTTGTGCTTTTCAGACCGTGAGAAGCGATTGAATATGTTTTTCTTCTGCAAATCTGAGCTCTGTATCAAAAGTTACGTTTTCTGGCTGAATTGAGCCCTACTGCCAATTCTGAGATGCACTTAGGTCTAACTCCTCAGGGAAAGCTCGTACTTAAAAATTGAATCTGTTTTTCTGCTTTTCAGACCGTGAGGAGCATGAATATGTGTTTTTTCTGCAAATGTGAGCTCTGGGTCCAAAGTTACGTTTTCTGGCTGAATTTAGCCCTACTGCCAATTCTGAGATGCACTTTGGTCTAACTCCTCAGGGAAAGCTCGTACTTGAAAATTGAATCTGTTTTTGTGCTTTTCAGACAGTGAGGAACATGAATATGTGTTTCTTCTGCAAATTGAGCTCTGTGTCAAAAGTTATATCTTCTGGCTGAATTGAGCCCTACTACCAATTCTGAGGTGCACTTGGGTCTAACTCTTCCGGGAAAGCTCGTGCTTGAAAATTGAAGGAGTTTTTGTGCTTTTCAGACCGTGATGAGGATGAATATGTTTTTCTTCTGCAAATCTGAGCTCTGTATCAAAGGTTACGTTTTCTGGCTGAATTGAGCCCTACTGCCAATTCTGAGATGCAGTTTGGTCTAACTCCTCAGGGAAAGCTCATACTTGAAAATTGAATCTGTTTTTGTGCTTTTCAGACCGCGAGAGGAGCATGAATATGTGTTTCTTCTGCAAATCTGAGCTCTGGGGTCAAAAGTTTCCTTTTCTGGCTGAATCGAGCCCTACTGCCAATTCTGAGATGCACTTTGGTCTAACCTCCTAAGGGAAAGCTCGTACTTGAAAATTGAATCTGTTTTTGTGCTTTTCAGACAGTGAGGAACATGAATATGTGTTTCTTCTGCAAATTGAGCTCTGTGTCAAAAGTTATATCTTCTGGCTGAATTGAGCCCTCCTGCCAATTCTGAGGTGCACTTGGGTCTAACTCCGCAGGGAAAGCTCGTGCTTGAAAATTGAAGGAGTTTTTGTGCTTTTCAGACCGTGAGTAGGATGAATATGTTTTTCTTCTGCAAATCTGAGCTCTGTATCAAAAGTTACGTTTTCTGGCTGAATTGAGCCCTACTGCCAATTCTGAGATGCAGTTTGGTCTAACTCCTCACGGAAAGCTCATACTTGAAAATTGAATCTGTTTTTGTGCTTTTCAGACCGCGAGGAGCATGAATATGTGTTCTTCTGCAAATGTGAGCTCTGGGTCCAAAGTTTACGTTTTCTGGCTGAATTGAGCCCTACTGCCAAATCTGAGGTGCACTTTGTACTAACTCTTCCGGGAAAGCTCGTGCTTGAAAATTGAAGGAATTTTTGTGCTTTTCAGACCGTGAGGAGGATGAATATGTTTTTCTTCTGCAAATCTCAGCTCTGTATCAAAAGTTACGTTTTCTGGCTGAATTGAGCCCTACTGACAATTCTGAGATGCAGTTTGGTCTAACTCCTCAGGGAAAGCTCATACTTGAAAATTGAATCTGTTTTGTGCTTTTCAGACCGTGAGGAGCATGAATATATTTTTCTTCTGCAAATCTGAGCTCTGTATCCAAAGTTACGTTTTCTGGCTGAATTGAGCCCTACTGCCAATTCTGAGATGCACTTAGGTCTAACTCCTCAGGGAAAGCTCGTACTTAAAAATTGAATCTGTTTTTCTGCTTTTCAGACCGTGAGGAGCATGAATATGTGTTTTTTCTGCAAATGTGAACTCTGGGTCCAAAGTTACGTTTTCTGGCTGAATTGAGCCCTACTGCCAATTCTGAGATGCACTTAGGTCTAACTCCTCAGGTAAAGCTCGTACTTGAAAATTGAATCTGTTTTTGTGCTTTTCAGACCGTGAGGAGCATGAATATGTGTTTCTTCTACAAATCTGAGCTTTGGGTCAAAAGTTTCCTTTTCTGGCTGAATTGAGCCCTACTGCCAATTCTGAGATGCACTTTGGTCTAACTCCTCAGGTAAAGCTCGTACTTACAAATTGAATCTGTTTTTCTGCTTTTCAGACCGTGAGGAGCATGAATATGTGTTTCTTCTGCAAATGTGAGCTCTGGGTCCAAAGTTACGTTTTCTGGCTGAATTGAGCCCTACTGCCAATTCTGAGATGCACTTTGGTCTAACTCCTCAGGGAAAGCTCGTACTTGAAAATTGAAGGCGTTTTTGTTCTTTTCAGACCGTGAGGAGCATGAATATGTGTTTCTTCTGCAAATGTGAGCTCTGGGTCCAAAGTTACGTTTTCTGGCTGAATTGAGCCCTACTGCCAAATCTGAGGTGCACTTTGTACTAACTCTTCCGGGAAAGCTCGTGCTTGAAAATTGAAGGAATTTTTGTGCTTTTCAGACCGTGAGGAGGATGAATATGTTTTTCTTCTGCAAATCTCAGCTCTGTATCAAAAGTTACGTTTTCTGGCTGAATTGAGCCCTACTGACAATTCTGAGATGCAGTTTGGTCTAACTCCTCAGGGAAAGCTCATACTTGAAAATTGAATCTGTTTTTGTGCTTTTCAGACTGTGAGGAGCATGAATATGTGTTTCTTCTGCAAATCTGAGGTCTGGGTCAAAAGTTTTCTTTTCTGGCTGAATTGAGCCCTACTGCCAATTCTGAGATGAACTTTGGTCTAACTCCTCAGGGAAAGCTCATACATGAAAATTGAATCTGTTTTTGTGCTTTTCAGACCGTGAGGAGCATGAATATATTTTTCTTCTGCAAATCTGAGCTCTGTATCAAAAGTTACGTTTTCTGGCTGAATTGAGCCCTACTGCCAATTCTGAGATTCACTTTGGTCTAACTCCTCAGGGAAAGCTCGTACTTAAAAATTGAATCTGTTTTTCTGCTTTTCAGACCGTGAGGAGCATGAATATGTGTTTCTTCTGCAAATCTGAGCTCTGGATCCAAAGTTACGTTTTCTGGCTGAATTGAGCCCTACTGCCAATTCTGAGATGCAGTTTGGTCTAACTCCTCAGGGAAAGCTCATACTTGAAAATTGAATCTGTTTTTGTGCTTTTCAGACCGTGAGGAGCATGAATATGTGTTTCTTCTGCAAATCTGAGCTCTGGGTCAAAGTTTCCTTTTCTGGCTGAATTGAGCCCTACTGCCAATTCTGAGATGCACTTTGGTCTAACTCCTCAGGGAAAGCTCGTACTTGAAAATTGAATCTGTTTTTCTGCTTTTCAGACCGTGAGGAGCATGAATATGTGTTTCTTCTGCAAATCTGAGCTCTGTATCAAAAGTTACATTTTCTGGCTGAATTGAGCCCTACTGCCAATTCTGAGATGCACTTAGGTCTAACTCCTCAGGTAAAGCTCGTACTTGAAAATTGAATCTGATTTTCTGCTTTTCAGACCGTGAGGAGCATGAATATGTGTTTCTTCTGCAAATCTGATCTCTGGGTCCAAAGTTACGTTTTCTGGCTGAATTGAGCCTTACTGCAAAATCTGAGGTGCACTTTGTACTTACTCTTCCGGGAAAGCTCGTGCTTGAAAATTGAAGGAGTTTTTGTGCTTTTCAGACCGTGAGGAGGATGAATATGTTTTTCTTTTGCAAATCTGAGCTCTGTATCAAAAGTTACGTTTTCTGGCTGAATTGAGCCATACTGCCAATTCTGAGATGCACTTAGGTCTAACTCCTCAGGTAAAGCTCGTACTTGAAAATTGAATCTGTTTTTGTGCTTTTCAGCCCGTGAGGAGCATGAATATGTGTTTCTTCTACAAATCTGAGCTTTGGGTCAAAAGTTTCCTTTTCTGGCTGAATTGAGCCCTACTGGCCAATTCTGAGATGCACTTAGGTCTAACTCCTCAGGTAAAGCTCGTACTTGAAAATTGAATCTGTTTTTGTGCTTTTCAGACCGTGAGGAGCATGAATATGTGTTTCTTCTACAAATCTGAGCTTTGGGTCAAAAGTTTCCTTTTCTGGCTGAATTGAGCCCTACTGCCAATTCTGAGATGCACTTTGGTCTAACTCCTCAGGTAAAGCTCGTACTTACAAATTGAATCTGTTTTTCTGCTTTTCAGACCGTGAGGAGCATGAATATGTGTTTCTTCTGCAAATGTGAGCTCTGGGTCCAAAGTTACGTTTTCTGGCTGAATTGAGCCCTACTGCCAATTCTGAGATGCACTTTGGTCTAACTCCTCAGGGAAAGCTCGTACTTGAAAATTGAAGGCGTTTTTGTTCTTTTCAGACCGTGAGGAGCATGAATATGTGTTTCTTCTGCAAATGTGAGCTCTGGGTCCAAAGTCACGTTTTCTGGCTGAATTGAGCCCTACTGCCAAATCTGAGGTGCACTTTGTACTAACTCTTCCGGGAAAGCTCGTGCTTGAAAATTGAAGGAATTTTTGTGCTTTTCAGACCGTGAGGAGGATGAATATGTTTTTCTTCTGCAAATCTCAGCTCTGTATCAAAAGTTACGTTTTCTGGCTGAATTGAGCCCTACTGACAATTCTGAGATGCAGTTTGGTCTAACTCCTCAGGGAAAGCTCATACTTGAAAATTGAATCTGTTTTTGTGCTTTTCAGACTGTGAGGAGCATGAATATGTGTTTCTTCTGCAAATCTGAGGTCTGGGTCAAAAGTTTTCTTTTCTGGCTGAATTGAGCCCTACTGCCAATTCTGAGATGAACTTTGGTCTAACTCCTCAGGGAAAGCTCATACATGAAAATTGAATCTGTTTTTGTGCTTTTCAGACCGTGAGGAGCATGAATATATTTTTCTTCTGCAAATCTGAGCTCTGTATCCAAAGTTACGTTTTCTGGCTGAATTGAGCCCTACTGCCAATTCTGAGATGCACTTAGGTCTAACTCCTCAGGGAAAGCTCGTACTTAAAAATTGAATCTGTTTTTCTGCTTTTCAGACCGTGAGGAGCATGAATATGTGTTTTTTCTGCAAATGTGAACTCTGGGTCCAAAGTTACGTTTTCTGGCTGAATTTAGCCCTACTGCCAATTCTGAGATGCACTTTGGTCTAACTCTTCAGGGAAAGCTCGTACTTGAAAATTGAAGTTGTTTTTGTGCTTTTCAGACCGTGAGGAGGATGAATATGTTTTTCTTCTGCAAATCTGAGCTTTGGGTCAAAAGTTTCCTTTTCTGGCTGAATTGAGCCCTACTGCCAATTCTGAGATGCAGTTTGGTCTAACTCCTCAGGGAAAGCTCATACTTGAAAATTGAAACTGTTTTTGTGCTTTTCAGACCGTGAGGAGCATGAATATATTTTTCTTCTGCAAATCTGAGCTCTGTATCAAAAGTTACGTTTTCTGGCTGAATTGAGCCCTACTGCCAATTCTGAGATTCACTTTGGTCTAACTCCTCAGGGAAAGCTCGTACTTAAAAATTGAATCTGTTTTTCTGCTTTTCAGACCGTGAGGAGCATGAATATGTGTTTCTTCTGCAAATCTGAGCTCTGGATCCAAAGTTACGTTTTCTGGCTGAATTGAGCCCTACTGCCAATTCTGAGATGCAGTTTGGTCTAACTCCTCAGGGAAAGCTCATACTTGAAAATTGAATCTGTTTTTGTGCTTTTCAGACCGTGAGGAGCATGAATATGTGTTTCTTCTGCAAATCTGAGCTCTGGGTCAAAGTTTCCTTTTCTGGCTGAATTGAGCCCTACTGCCAATTCTGAGATGCACTTTGGTCTAACTCCTCAGGGAAAGCTCGTACTTGAAAATTGAATCTGTTTTTCTGCTTTTCAGACCGTGAGGAGCATGAATATGTGTTTCTTCTGCAAATCTGAGCTCTGTATCAAAAGTTACATTTTCTGGCTGAATTGAGCCCTACTGCCAATTCTGAGATGCACTTAGGTCTAACTCCTCAGGTAAAGCTCGTACTTGAAAATTGAATCTGATTTTCTGCTTTTCAGACCGTGAGGAGCATGAATATGTGTTTCTTCTGCAAATCTGATCTCTGGGTCCAAAGTTACGTTTTCTGGCTGAATTGAGCCTTACTGCAAAATCTGAGGTGCACTTTGTACTTACTCTTCCGGGAAAGCTCGTGCTTGAAAATTGAAGGAGTTTTTGTGCTTTTCAGACCGTGAGGAGGATGAATATGTTTTTCTTTTGCAAATCTGAGCTCTGTATCAAAAGTTACGTTTTCTGGCTGAATTGAGCCATACTGCCAATTCTGAGATGCACTTAGGTCTAACTCCTCAGGTAAAGCTCGTACTTGAAAATTGAATCTGTTTTTGTGCTTTTCAGCCCGTGAGGAGCATGAATATGTGTTTCTTCTACAAATCTGAGCTTTGGGTCAAAAGTTTCCTTTTCTGGCTGAATTGAGCCCTACTGCCAATTCTGAGATGCACTTTGGTCTAACTCCTCAGGTAAAGCTCGTACTTACAAATTGAATCTGTTTTTCTGCTTTTCAGACCGTGAGGAGCATGAATATGTGTTTCTTCTGCAAATGTGAGCTCTGGGTCCAAAGTTACGTTTTCTGGCTGAATTGAGCCCTACTGCCAAATCTGAGGTGCACTTTGTACTAACTCTTCCGGGAAAGCTCGTGCTTGAAAATTGTAGGCGTTTTTGTGCTTTTCAGACCGTGAGGAGGATGAATATGTTTTTCTTCTGCAAATCTGAGCTCTGTATCAAAAGTTACGTTTTCTGGCTGAATTGAGCCCTACTGCCAATTCTGAGATGCACTTAGGTCTAACTCCTCAGGTAAAGCTCGTACTTACAAATTGAATCTGTTTTTCTGCTTATCAGACCGTGAGGAGCATGAATATGTGTTTCTTCTGCAAATGTGAGCTCTGGGTCCAAAGTTACGTTTTCTGGCTGAATTGAGCCCTACTGCCAATTCTGAGATGCACTTTGGTCTAACTCCTCAGGGAAAGCTCGTACTTGAAAATTGAAGGCGTTTTTGTTCTTTTCAGACCGTGAGGAGCATGAATATGTGTTTCTTCTGCAAATGTGAGCTCTGGGTCCAAAGTTACGTTTTCTGGCTGAATTGAGCCCTACTGCCAAATCTGAGGTGCACTTTGTACTAACTCTTCCGGGAAAGCTCGTGCTTGAAAATTGAAGGAATTTTTGTGCTTTTCAGACCGTGAGGAGGATGAATATGTTTTTCTTCTGCAAATCTCAGCTCTGTATCAAAAGTTACGTTTTCTGGCTGAATTGAGCCCTACTGACAATTCTGAGATGCAGTTTGGTCTAACTCCTCAGGGAAAGCTCATACTTGAAAATTGAATCTGTTTTTGTGCTTTTCAGACTGTGAGGAGTATGAATATGTGTTTCTTCTGCAAATCTGAGCTCTGGGTCAAAAGTTTTCTTTTCTGTCTGAATTGAGCCCTACTGCCAATTCTGAGATGAACTTTGGTCTAACTCCTCAGGGAAAGCTCATACATGAAAATTGAATCTGTTTTTGTGCTTTTAAGACCGTGAGGAGCATGAATATATTTTTCTTCTGCAAATCTGAGCTCTGTATCAAAAGTTACGTTTTCTGGCTGAATTGAGCCCTACTGCCAATTCTGAGATGCACTTTGGTCTAACTCCTCAGGGAAAGCTCGTACTTGAAAATTGAATCTGTTTTTGTGCTTTTCAGACCGTGAGGAGGATGAATATGTTTTTCTTCTGCAAATCTGAGCTCTGTATCAAAAGTTACGTTTTCTGGCTGAATTGAGCCCTACTGCCAATTCTGAGATGCAGTTTGGTCTAACTCCTCAGGGAAAGCTCATACTTGAAAATTGAATCTGTTTTTGTGCTTTTCAGACCGTGAGGAGCATGAATATGTGTTTCTTCTGCAAATCTGAGCTCTGGGTCAAAAGTTTCCTTTTCTGGCTGAATTGAGCCCTACTGCCAATTCTGAGATGCACTTTGGTCTAACTCCTCAGGGAAAGCTCGTACTTGAAAATTGAATCTGTTTTTGTGCTTTTCAGACCGTGAGAAGCATGAATATGTTTTTCTTCTGCAAATCTGAGCTCTGTATCAAAAGTTACGTTTTCTGGCTGAATTGAGCCCTACTGCCAATTCTGAGATGCACTTAGGTCTAACTCCTCAGGGAAAGCTCGTACTTAAAAATTGAATCTGTTTTTTCTGCTTTTCAGACCGTGAGGAGCATGAATATGTGTTTTTTCTGCAAATGTGAGCTCTGGGTCCAAAGTTACGTTTTCTGGCTGAATTTAGCCCTACTGGCCAATTCTGAGATGCACTTTGGTCTAACTCCTCAGGGAAAGCTCGTACTTGAAAATTGAATCTGTTTTTGTGCTTTTCAGACAGTGAGGAACATGAATATGTGTTTCTTCTGCAAATTGAGCTCTGTGTCAAAAGTTATATCTTCTGGCTGAATTGAGCCCTACTACCAATTCTGAGGTGCACTTGGGTCTAACTCTTCCGGGAAAGCTCGTGCTTGAAAATTGAAGGAGTTTTTGTGCTTTTCAGACCGTGATGAGGATGAATATGTTTTTCTTCTGCAAATCTGAGCTCTGTATCAAAAGGTTACGTTTTCTGGCTGAATTGAGCCCTACTGCCAATTCTGAGATGCAGTTTGGTCTAACTCCTCAGGGAAAGCTCATACTTGAAAATTGAATCTGTTTTTGTGCTTTTCAGACCGCGAGGAGCATGAATATGTGTTTCTTCTGCAAATCTGAGCTCTGGGTCAAAAGTTTCCTTTTCTGGCTGAATCGAGCCCTACTGCCAATTCTGAGATGCACTTTGGTCTAACTCCTAAGGGAAAGCTCGTACTTGAAAATTGAATCTGTTTTTGTGCTTTTCAGACAGTGAGGAACATGAATATGTGTTTCTTCTGCAAATTGAGCTCTGTGTCAAAAGTTATATCTTCTGGCTGAATTGAGCCCTCCTGCCAATTCTGAGGTGCACTTGGGTCTAACTCCGCAGGGAAAGCTCGTGCTTGAAAATTGAAGGAGTTTTTGTGCTTTTCAGACCGTGAGGAGGATGAATATGTTTTTCTTCTGCAAATCTGAGCTCTGTATCAAAAGTTACGTTTTCTGGCTGAATTGAGCCCTACTGCCAATTCTGAGATGCAGTTTGGTCTAACTCCTCACGGAAAGCTCATACTTGAAAATTGAATCTGTTTTTGTGCTTTTCAGACCGCGAGGAGCATGAATATGTGTTTCTTCTGCAAATCTGAGCTCTGGGTCAAAAGTTTCCTTTTCTGGCTGAATTGAGCCCTACTGCCAATTCTGAGATGCACTTTGGTCTAACTCCTCAGGGAAAGCTCGTACTTGAAAATTGAATCTGTTTTTGTGCTTTTCAGACCGTGAGGAGCATGAATATGTGTTTCTTCTGCAAATCTGAGCTCTGTATCAAAAGTTACGTTTTCTGGCTGAATTGAGCCCTACTGCCAATTCTGAGATGCACTTAGGTCTAACTCCTCAGGTAAAGCTCGTACTTGAAAATTGAATCTGTTTTTTCTGCTTTTCAGACCGTGAGGAGCATGAATATGTGTTTCTTCTACAAACCTGAGCTCTGGGTCCAAAGTTACGTTTTCTGGCTGAATTGAGCCCTACTGCCAAATCTGAGGTGCACTTTGTACTAACTCTTCCGGGAAAGCTCGTGCTTGAAAATTGAAGGAGTTTTTGTGCTTTTCAGACCGTGAGGAGGATGAATATGCATTTCTTCTTCAAATCTGATCTCTGGGTCCAAAGTTACGTTTTCTGGCTGAATTGAGCCCTACTGCCAAATCTGAGGTGCACTTTGTACTAACTCTTCCGGGAAAGCTCGTGCTTGAAAATTGTAGGCGTTTTTGTGCTTTTCAGACCGTGAGGAGTATGAATATGCATTTCTTCTGCAAATCTGATCTCTGGGTCCAAAGTTACGTTTTCTGGCTGAATTGAGCCTTACTGCGAAATCTGAGGTGCACTTTGTACTAACTCTTCCGGGAAAGTTCGTGCTTGAAAATTGAAGGAGTTTTTGTGCTTTTCAGACCGTGAGGAGGATGAATATGTTTTTCTTCTGCAAATCTGAGCTCTGTATCAAAAGTTACGTTTTCTGGCTGAATTGAGCCCTACTGCCAATTCTGAGATGCACTTAGGTCTAACTCCTCAGGTAAAGCTCGTACTTGAAAATTGAATCTGTTTTTGTGCTTTTCAGACCGTGAGGAGCATGAATATGTGTTTCTTCTACAAATCTGAGCTCTGGGTCCAAAGTTACGTTTTCTGGCTGAATTGAGCCCTACTGCCAATTCTGAGATGCACTTTGGTCTAACTCCTCAGGGAAAGCTCGTACTTGAAAATTGAAGGCGTTTTTGTTCTTTTCAGACCGTGAGGAGCATGAATATGTGTTTCTTCTGCAAATGTGAGCTCTGGGTCCAAAGTTACGTTTTCTGGCTGAATTGAGCCCTACTGCCAAATCTGAGGTGCACTTTGTACTAACTCTTCCGGGAAAGCTCCGTGCTTGAAAATTGAAGGAATTTTTGTGCTTTTCAGACCGTGAGGAGGATGAATATGTTTTTCTTCTGCAAATCTCAGCTCTGTATCAAAAGTTACGTTTTCTGGCTGAATTGAGCCCTACTGACAATTCTGAGATGCAGTTTGGTCTAACTCCTCAGGGAAAGCTCATACTTGAAAATTGAATCTGTTTTTGTGCTTTTCCAGACTGTGAGGAGCATGAATATGTGTTTTCTTCTGCAAATCTGAGCTCTGGGTCAAAAGTTTCCTTTTCTGGCTGAATTGAGCCTACTGCCAATTCTGAGATGCACTTTGGTCTAACTCCTCAGGGAAAGCTCGTACTTGAAAATTGAATCTGTTTTTGTGCTTTTCAGACCGTGAGGAGCATGAATATGTGTTTCTTCTGCAAATCTGAGCTCTGTATCAAAAGTTACGTTTTCTGGCTGAATTGAGCCCTACTGCCCAATTCTGAGATGCACTTAGGTCCTAACTCCTCAGGTAAAGCTCGTACTTGAAAATTGAATCTGTTTTTCTGCTTTTCAGACCGTGAGGAGCATGAATATGTGTTTCTTCTACAAACCTGAGCTCTGGGTCAAAGTTACGTTTTCCTGGCTGAATTGAGCCCTACTGCCAAATCTGAGGTGCACTTTGTACTAACTCTTCCGGGAAAGCTCGTGCTTGAAAATTGAAGGAGTTTTTGTGCTTTTCAGACCGTGAGGAGGATGAATATGCATTTCTTCTTCAAATCTGATCTCTGGGTCCAAAGTTACGTTTTCCTGGCTGAATTGAGCCCTAACTGCCAAGTCTGAGGTGCACTTTGTACTAACTCTTCCGGGAAAGCTCTGTGCTTGAAAATTGTAGGCGTTTTTGTGCTTTTCAGACCGTGAGGAGTATGAATATGCATTTCTTCTGCAAATCTGATCTCTGGGTCCAAAGTTACGTTTTCTGGCTGAATTGAGCCTTACTGCGAAATCTGAGGTGCACTTTGTACTAACTCTTCCGGGGAAAGTTCGTGCTTGAAAATTGAAGGAGTTTTTGTGCTTTTCAGACCGTGAGGAGGATGAATATGTTTTTTCTTCTGCAAATCTGAGCTCTGTATCAAAAGTTACGTTTTCTGGCTGAATTGAGCCCTACTGCCAATTCTGAGATGCACTTAGGGTCTAACTCCTCAGGTAAAGCTCGTACTTGAAAATTGAATCTGTTTTTTGTGCTTTTCAGACCGTGAGGAGCATGAATATGTGTTTCTTCTACAAATCTGAGCTTTGGGTCAAAAGTTTCCTTTTCTGGCTGAATTGAGCCCTACTGCCAATTCTGAGATGCACTTTGGTCTAACTCCTCAGGTAAAGCTCGTACTTACAAATTGAATCTGTTTTTCTGCTTATCAGACCGTGAGGAGCATGAATATGTGTTTTCTTCTGCAAATGTGAGCTCTGGGTCCAAAGTTACGTTTTCTGGCTGAATTGAGCCCTACTGCCAATTCTGAGATGCACTTTGGTCTAACTCCTCAGGGAAAGCTCGTACTTGAAAATTGAAGGCGTTTTTGTTCTTTTCAGACCGTGAGGAGCATGAATATGTGTTTCTTCTGCAAATGTGAGCTCTGGGTCCAAAGTTACGTTTTCTGGCTGAATTGAGCCCTACTGCCAAATCTGAGGTGCACTTTGTACTAACTCTTCCGGGAAAGCTCGTGCTTGAAAATTGAAGGAATTTTTGTGCTTTTCAGACCGTGAGGAGGATGAATATGTTTTTCTTCTGCAAATCTCAGCTCTGGTATCAAAAGTTACGTTTTCTGGCTGAATTGAGCCCTACTGACAATTCTGAGATGCAGTTTGGTCTAACTCCTCAGGGAAAGCTCATACTTGAAAATTGAATCTGTTTTTGTGCTTTTCAGACTGTGAGGGAGCATGAATATGTGGTTTCTTCTGCAAATGTGAGCTCTGGGTTCAAAAGTTTTCTTTTCTGTCTGAATTGAGCCCTACTGCCAATTCTGAGATGAACTTTGGTCTAACTCCTCAGGGAAAGCTCATACATGAAAATTGAATCTGTTTTTGTGCTTTTCAGACCGTGAGGAGCATGAATATATTTTTCCTTCTGCAAATCTGAGCTCTGTATCAAAAGTTACGTTTTCTGGCTGAATTGAGCCCTACTTGCCAATTCTGAGATGCACTTTGGTCTAACTCCTCAGGGAAAGCTCGTACTTGAAAATTGAATCTGTTTTTGTGCTTTTCAGACCGTGAGGAGGATGAATATGTTTTTTCTTCTGCAAATCTGAGCTCTGTATCAAAAGTTACGTTTTCTGGCTGAATTGAGCCCTACTGCCAATTCTGAGATGCAGTTTGGTCTAACTCCTCAGGGAAAGCTCATACTTGAAAATTGAATCTGTTTTTGTGCTTTTCAGACCGTGAGGAGCATGAATATGTGTTTCTTCTGCAAATCTGAGCTCTGGGTCAAAAGTTTCCTTTTCTGGCTGAATTGAGCCCTACTGCCAATTCTGAGATGCCACTTTGGTCTAACTCCTAAGGGAAAGCTCGTACTTGAAAATTGAATCTGTTTTTTTTGCTTTTCAGACAGTGAGGAACATGAATATGTGTTTCTTCTGCAAATTGAGCTCTGTGTCAAAAGTTATATCTTCTGGCTGAATTGAGCCCTCCTGCCAATTCTGAGGTGCACTTGGGGTCTAACTCCGCAGGGAAAGCTCGTGCTGAAAATTGAAGGAGTTTTTGTGCTTTTCAGACCGTGAGGAGGATGAATATGTTTTTCTTCTGCAAATCTGAGCTCTGTATCAAAAGTTACGTTTTCTGGCTGAATTGAGCCCTACTGCCAATTCTGAGATGCAGTTTGGTCTAACTCCTCAGGGAAAGCTCATACTTGAAAATTGAATCTGTTTTTGTGCTTTTCAGACCGCGAGGAGCATGAATATGTGTTTCTTCTGCAAATCTGAGCTCTGGGTCAAAAGTTTCCTTTTCTGGCTGAATTGAGCCCTACTGCCAATTCTGAGATGCACTTTGGTCTAACTCCTCAGGGAAAGCTCGTACTTGAAAATTGAATCTGTTTTTGTGCTTTTCAGACTGTGAGGAGCATGAATATGTGTTTCTTCTGCAAATCTGAGCTCTGTATCAAAAGTTACGTTTTCTGGCTGAATTGAGCCCTACTGCCAATTCTGAGATGCACTTAGGTCTAACTCCTCAGGTAAAGCTCGTACTTGAAAATTGAATCTGTTTTTCTGCTTTTCAGACCGTGAGGAGCATGAATATGTGTTTCTTCTACAAACCTGAGCTCTGGGTCCAAAGTTACGTTTTCTGGCTGAATTGAGCCCTACTGCCAAATCTGAGGTGCACTTTGTACTAACTCTTCCGGGAAAGCTCGTGCTTGAAAATTGAAGGAGTTTTTGTGCTTTTCAGACCGTGAGGAGGTGAATATGCATTTCTTCTTCAAATCTGATCTCTGGGTCCAAAGTTATGTTTTCTGGCTGAATTGAGCCCTACTGCCAAATCTGAGGTGCACTTTGTACTAACTCTTCCGGGAAAGCTCGTGCTTGAAAATTGTAGGCGTTTTTGTGCTTTTCAGACCGTGAGGAGTATGAATATGCATTTCTTCTGCAAATCTGATCTCTGGGTCCAAAGTTACGTTTTCTGGCTGAATTGAGCCTTACTGCGAAATCTGAGGTGCACTTTGTACTAACTCTTCCGGGAAAGTTCGTGCTTGAAAATTGAAGGAGTTTTTGTGCTTTTCAGACCGTGAGGAGGATGAATATGTTTTTCTTCTGCAAATCTGAGCTCTGTATCAAAAGTTACGTTTTCTGGCTGAATTGAGCCCTACTGCCAATTCTGAGATGCACTTAGGTCTAACTCCTCAGGTAAAGCTCGTACTTACAATTGAATCTGTTTTTCTGCTTATCAGACCGTGAGGAGCATGAATATGTGTTTCTTCTGCAAATGTGAGCTCCTGGGTCCAAAGTTACGTTTTCTGGCTGAATTGAGCCCTACTGCCAATTCTGAGATGCACTTTGGTCTAACTCCTCAGGGAAAGCTCGTACTTGAAAATTGAAGGCGTTTTTGTTCTTTTCAGACCGTGAGGAGCATGAATATGTGTTTCTTCTGCAAATGTGAGCTCTGGGTCCAAAGTTACGTTTTCTGGCTGAATTGAGCCCTACTGCCAAATCTGAGGTGCACTTTGTACTAACTCTTCCGGGAAAGCTCGTGCTTGAAAATTGAAGGAATTTTTGTGCTTTTCCAGACCGTGAGGAGGATGAATATGTTTTTCTTCTGCAAATCTCAGCTCTGTATCAAAAGTTACGTTTTCTGGCTGAATTGAGCCCTACTGACAATTCTGAGATGCAGTTTGGTCTAACTCCTCAGGGAAAGCTCATACTTGAAAATTGAATCTGTTTTTTGTGCTTTTCAGACTGTGAGGAGTATGAATATGTGTTTCTTCTGCAAATCTGAGCTCTGGGTCAAAAGTTTTCTTTTCTGTCTGAATTGAGCCCTACTGCCAATTCTGAGATGAACTTTGGTCTAACTCCTCAGGGAAAGCTCATACATGAAAATTGAATCTGTTTTTGTGCTTTTAAGACCGTGAGGAGCATGAATATATTTTTCTTCTGCAAATCTGAGCTCTGTATCAAAAGTTACGTTTTCTGGCTGAATTGAGCCCTACTGCCAATTCTGAGATGCACTTTGGTCTAACTCCTCAGGGAAAGCTCGTACTTGAAAATTGAATCTGTTTTTGTGCTTTTCAGACCGTGAGGAGGATGAATATGTTTTTCTTCTGCAAATCTGAGCTCTGTATCAAAAGTTACGTTTTCTGGCTGAATTGAGCCCCTACTGCCAATTCTGAGATGCAGTTTGGTCTAACTCCTCAGGGAAAGCTCATACTTGAAAATTGAATCTGTTTTTGTGCTTTTCAGACCGTGAGGAGCATGAATATGTGTTTCTTCTGCAAATCTGAGCTCTGGGTCAAAAGTTTCCTTTTCTGGCTGAATTGAGCCCTACTGCCAATTCTGAGATGCACTTTGGTCTAACTCCTCAGGGAAAGCTCGTACTTGAAAATTGAATCTGTTTTTGTGCTTTTCAGACCGTGAGAAGCGATGAATATGTTTTTTCTTCTGCAAATCTGAGCTCTGTATCAAAAGTTACGTTTTCTGGCTGAATTGAGCCCTACTGCCAATTCTGAGATGCACTTAGGTCTAACTCCTCAGGGAAAGCTCGTACTTAAAAATTGAATCTGTTTTTTCTGCTTTTCAGACCGTGAGGAGCATGAATATGTGTTTTTTCTGCAAATGTGAGCTCTGGGTCCAAAGTTACGTTTTCTGGCTGAATTTAGCCCTACTGCCAATTCTGAGATGCACTTTGGTCTAACCTCCTCAGGGAAAGCTCGTACTTGAAAATTGAATCTGTTTTTGTGCTTTTCAGACAGTGAGGAACATGAATATGTGTTTCTTCTGCAAATTGAGCTCTGTGTCAAAAGTTATATCTTCTGGCTGAATTGAGCCCTACTACCAATTCTGAGGTGCACTTGGGTCTAACTCTTCCGGGAAAGCTCGTGCTTGAAAATTGAAGGAGTTTTTGTGCTTTTCAGACCGTGATGAGGATGAATATGTTTTTCTTCTGCAAATCTGAGCTCTGTATCAAAGGTTACGTTTTCTGGCTGAATTGAGCCCTACTGCCAATTCTGAGATGCAGTTTGGTCTAACTCCTCAGGGGAAAGCTCATACTTGAAAATTGAATCTGTTTTTGTGCTTTTCAGACCGCGAGGAGCATGAATATGTGTTTCTTCTGCAAATCTGAGCTCTGGGTCAAAAGTTTCCTTTTCTGGCTGAATCGAGCCCTACTGCCAATTCTGAGATGCACTTTGGTCTAACTCCTAAGGGAAAGCTCGTACTTGAAAATTGAATCTGTTTTTGTGCTTTTCAGACAGTGAGGAACATGAATATGTGTTTCTTCTGCAAATTGAGCTCTGTGTCAAAAGTTATATCTTCTGGCTGAATTGAGCCCTCCTGCCAATTCTGAGGTGCACTTGGGTCTAACTCCGCAGGGAAAGCTCGTGCTTGAAAATTGAAGGAGTTTTTGTGCTTTTCAGACCGTGAGGAGGATGAATATGTTTTTCTTCTGCAAATCTGAGCTCTGTATCAAAAGTTACGTTTTCTGGCTGAATTGAGCCCTACTAGCCAATACTGAGATGCAGTTTGGTCTAACTCCTCACGGAAAGCTCATACTTGAAAATTGAATCTGTTTTTGTGCTTTTCAGACCGCGAGGAGCATGAATATGTGTTTCTTCTGCAAATCTGAGCTCTGGGTCAAAAGTTTCCTTTTCTGGCTGAATTGAGCCCTACTGCCAATTCTGAGATGCACTTTGGTCTAACTCCTCAGGAAAGCTCGTACTTGAAAAATTGAATCTGTTTTTGTGCTTTTCAGACCGTGAGGAGCATGAATATGTGTTTCTTCTGCAAATCTGAGCTCTGTATCAAAAGTTACGTTTTCTGGCTGAATTGAGCCCTACTGCCAATTCTGAGATGCACTTAGGTCTAACTCCTCAGGTAAAGCTCGTACTTGAAAATTGAATCTGTTTTTCTGCTTTTCAGACCGTGAGGAGCATGAATATGTGTTTCTTCTACAAACCTGAGCTCTGGGGTCCAAAGTTACGTTTTCTGGCTGAATTGAAGCCCTACTGCCAAATCTGAGGTGCACTTTGTACTAACTCTTCCGGAAAGCTCGTGCTTGAAAATTGAAGGAGTTTTTGTGCTTTTCAGACCGTGAGGAGGATGAATATGCATTTCTTCTTCAAATCTGATCTCTGGGTCCAAAGTTACGTTTTCTGGCTGAATTGAGCCCTACTGCCAAATCTGAGGTGCACTTTGTACTAACTCTTCCGGGAAAGCTCGTGCTTGAAAATTGTAGGCGTTTTTGTGGCTTTTCAGACCGGTGAGGAGTATGAATATGCATTTCTTCTGCAAATCTGATCTCTGGGTCCAAAGTTACGTTTTCTGGCCTGAATTGAGCCTTACTGCGAAATCTGAGGTGCACTTTGTACTAACTCTTCCGGGAAAGTTCGTGCTTGAAAATTGAAGGAGTTTTTGTGCTTTTCAGACCGTGAGGAGGATGAATATGTTTTCTTCTGCAAATCTGAGCTCTGTATCAAAAGTTACGTTTTCTGGCTGGAATTGAGCCCTACTGCCAATTCTGAGATGCACTTAGGTCTAACTCCTCTGGTAAAGCTCGTACTTGAAAATTGAATCTGTTTTTGTGCTTTTCAGACCGTGAGGAGCATGAATATGTGTTTCTTCTACAAATCTGAGCTTTGGGTCAAAAGTTTCCTTTTCTGGCTGAATTGAGCCCTACTGCCAATTCTGAGATGCACTTTGATCTAACTCCTCAGGTAAAGCTCGTACTTACAAATTGAATCTGTTTTTTCTGCTTATCAGACCGTGAGGAGCATGAATATGTGTTTCTTCTGCAAATGTGAGCTCTGGGTCCAAAGTTACGTTTTCTGGCTGAATTGAGCCCCTACTGCCAATTCTGAGATGCACTTTGGTCTAACTCCTCAGGAAAAGCTCGTACTTGAAAATTGAAGGCGTTTTTGTTCTTTTCAGACCCGTGAGGAGCATGAATATGTGTTTCTTCTGCAAATGTGAAGCTCTGGGTCCAAAGTTACGTTTTCTGGCTGAATTGAGCCCTACCTGCCAAATCTGAGGTGCACTTTGTACTAACTCTTCCGGGAAAGCTCGTGCTTGAAAATTGAAGGAATTTTTGTGCTTTTCAGACCGTGAGGAGGATGAATATGTTTTTCTTCTGCAAATCTCAGCTCTGTATCAAAAGTTACGTTTTCTGGCTGAATTGAGCCCTACTGACAATTCTGAGATGCAGTTTGGTCTAACTCCTCAGGGAAAAGCTCATACTTGAAAATTGAATCTGTTTTTGTGCTTTTCAGACTGTGAGAGCATGAATATGTGTTTCTTCTGCAAATCTGAGCTCTGGGGTCAAAAGTTTCCTTTTCTGGCTGAATTGAGCCCTACTGCCAATTCTGAGATGCACTTTGGTCTAACTCCTCAGGAAAGCTCGTACTTGAAAATTGAATCTGTTTTTGTGCTTTTCAGACCGTGAGGAGCATGAATATGTGTTTTCTTCTGCAAATCTGAGCTCTGTATCAAAAGTTACGTTTTCTGGCTGAATTGAGCCCTACTGCCAATTCTTGAGATGCACTTAGGTCTAACTCCTCAGGTAAAGCTCGTACTTGAAAATTGAATCTGTTTTTTCTGCTTTTCAGACCGTGAGGAGCATGAATATGTGTTTCTTCTACAAACCTGAGCTCTGGGTCCAAAGTTACGTTTTCTGGCTGAATTGAGCCCTACTGCCAAATCTGAGGTGCACTTTGTACTAACTCTTCCGGGAAAGCTCGTGCTTGAAAATTGAAGGAGTTTTTGTGCTTTTCAGACCGTGAGGAGGATGAATATGCATTTCTTCTTCAAATCTGATCTCTGGGTCCAAAGTTACGTTTTCTGGCTGAATTGAGCCCTACTGCCAAATCTGAGGTGCACTTTGTACTAACTCTTCCGGGAAAGCTCGTGCTTGAAAATTGTAGGCGTTTTTGTGCTTTTCAGACCGTGAGGAGTATGAATATGCATTTCTTCTGCAAATCTGATCTCTGGGTCCAAAGTTACGTTTTCTGGCTGAATTGAGCCTTACTGCGAAATCTGAGGTGCACTTTGTACTAACTCTTCCGGGAAAGTTCGTGCTTGAAAATTGAAGGAGTTTTTGTGCTTTTCAGACCGTGAGGAGGATGAATATGTTTTTCTTCTGCAAATCTGAGCTCTGTATCAAAAGTTACGTTTTCTGCTGAATTGAGCCCTACTGCCAATTATGAGATGCACTTAGGTCTAACTCCTCAGGTAAAGCTCGTACTTGAAAATTGAATCTGTTTTTGTGCTTTTCAGACCGTGAGGAGCATGAATATGTGTTTCTTCTACAAATCTGAGCTTTGGGTCAAAAGTTTCCTTTTCTGGCTGAATTGAGCCCTACTGCCAATTCTGAGATGCACTTTGGTCTAACTCCTCAGGTAAAGCTCGTACTTACAAATTGAATCTGTTTTTCTGCTTATCAGACCGTGAGGAGCATGAATATGTGTTTCTTCTGCAAATGTGAGCTCTGGGTCCAAAAGTTACGTTTTCTGGCTGAATTGAGCCCTACTGCCAATTCTGAGATGCCACTTTGGTCTAACTCCTCAGGGAAAGCTCGTACTTGAAAATTGAAGGCGTTTTTGTTCTTTTCAGACCGTGAGGAGCATGAATATGTGTTTCTTCTGCAAATGTGAGCTCTGGGTCCAAAGTTACGTTTTCTGGCTGAATTGAGCCCTACTTGCCAAATCTGAGGTGCACTTTGTACTAACTCTTCCGGGAAAGCTCGTGCTTGAAAATTGAAGGAATTTTTGTGCTTTTCAGACCGTGAGGAGGATGAATATGTTTTTCTTCTGCAAATCTCAGCTCTGTATCAAAGTTACGTTTTCTGGCTGAATTGAGCCCTACTGACAATTCTGAGATGCAGTTTGGTCTAACTCCTCAGGGAAAGCTCATACTTGAAAATTGAATCTGTTTTTGTGCTTTTCAGACTGTGAGGAGCATGAATATGTGTTTCTTCTGCAAATCTGAGCTCTGGGTCAAAAGTTTCCTTTTCTGGCTGAATTGAGCCCTACTGCCAATTCTGAGATGCACTTTGGTCTAACTCCTCAGGGAAAGCTCGTACTTGAAAATTGAATCTGTTTTTGTGCTTTTCAGACCGTGAGGAGCATGAATATGTGTTTCTTCTGCAAATCTGAGCTCTGTATCAAAAGTTACGTTTTCTGGCTGAATTGAGCCCTACTGCCAATTCTGAGATGCACTTAGGTCTAACTCCTCAGGTAAAGCTCGTACTTGAAAATTGAATCTGTTTTTTCTGCTTTTCAGACCGTGAGGAGCATGAATATGTGTTTCTTCTACAAACCTGAGCTCTGGGTCCAAAGTTACGTTTTCTGGCTGAATTGAGCCCTACTGCCAAATCTGAGGTGCACTTTGTACTAACTCTTCCGGAAAGCTCGTGCTTGAAAATTGAAGGAGTTTTTGTGCTTTTCAGACCGTGAGGAGGATGAATATGCATTTCTTCTTCAAATCTGATCTCTGGGTCCAAAGTTACGTTTTCTGGCTGAATTGAGCCCTACTGCCAAATCTGAGGTGCACTTTGTACTAACTCTTCCGGAAAGCTCGTGCTTGAAAATTGTAGGCGTTTTTGTGCTTTTCAGACCGTGAGGAGTATGAATATGCATTTCTTCTGCAAATCTGATCTCTGGGTCCAAAGTTACGTTTTCTGGCTGAATTGAGCCTTACTGCGAAATCTGAGGTGCACTTTGTACTAACTCTTCCGGGAAAGTTCGTGCTTGAAAATTGAAGGAGTTTTTGTGGCTTTTCAGACCGTGAGGAGGATGAATATGTTTTTCTTCTGCAAATCTGAGCTCTGTATCAAAAGTTACGTTTTCTGGCTGAATTGAGCCCTACTGCCAATTCTGAGATGCACTTAGGTCTAACTCCTCAGGTAAAGCTCGTACTTGAAAATTGAATCTGTTTTTTGTGCTTTTCAGACCGTGAGGAGCATGAATATGTGTTTCTTCTACAAATCTGAGCTTTGGGTCAAAAGTTTCCTTTTCTGGCTGAATTGAGCCCTACTGCCATTCTGAGATGCACTTTGGTCTAACTCCTCAGGTAAAGCTCGTACTTACAAATTGAATCTGTTTTTCTGCTTATCAGGACCGTGAGGAGCATGAATATGTGTTTCTTCTGCAAATGTGAGCTCTGGGTCCAAAGTTACGTTTTCTGGCTGAATTGAGCCCTACTGCCAATTCTGAGATGCACTTTGGTCTAACTCCTCAGGAAAGCTCGTACTTGAAAATTGAAGGCGTTTTTGTCTTTTCAGACCGTGAGGAGCATGAATATGTGTTTCTTCTGCAAATGTGAGCTCTGGGTCCAAAGTTACGTTTTCTGGCTGAATTGAGCCCTACTGCCAAATCTGAGGTGCACTTTGTACTAACTCTTCCGGGAAAGCTCGTGCTTGAAAATTGAAGGAATTTTTGTGCTTTTCAGACCGTGAGGAGGATGAATATGTTTTTCTTCTGCAAATCTCAGCTCTGTATCAAAAGTTACGTTTTCTGGCTGAATTGAGCCCTACTGACAATTCTGAGATGCAGTTTGGTCTAACTCCTCAGGGAAAGCTCATACTTGAAAATTGAATCTGTTTTTGTGCTTTTCAGACTGTGAGGAGCATGAATATGTGTTTCTTCTGCAAATGTGAGCTCTGGGTCAAAAGTTTTCTTTTCTGTCTGAATTGAGCCCTACTGCCAATTCTGAGATGAACTTTGGTCTAACTCCTCAGGGAAAGCTCATACATGAAAATTGAATCTGTTTTTGTGCTTTTCAGACCGTGAGGAGCATGAATATATTTTTCTTCTGCAAATCTGAGCTCTGTATCAAAAGTTACGTTTTCTGGCTGAATTGAGCCCTACTGCCAATTCTGAGATGCACTTTGGTCTAACTCCTCAGGGAAAGCTCGTACTTGAAAATTGAATCTGTTTTTGTGCTTTTCAGACCGTGAGGAGGATGAATATGTTTTTCTTCTGCAAATCTGAGCTCTGTATCAAAAGTTACGTTTTCTGGCTGAATTGAGCCCTACTGCCAATTCTGAGATGCAGTTTGGTCTAACTCCTCAGGGAAAGCTCATACTTGAAAATTGAATCTGTTTTTGTGCTTTTCAGACCGTGAGGAGCATGAATATGTGTTTCTTCTGCAAATCTGAGCTCTGGGTCAAAAGTTTCCTTTTCTGGCTGAATTGAGCCCTACTGCCAATTCTGAGATGCACTTTGGTCTAACTCCTCAGTGGAAAGCTCGTACTTGAAAATTGAATCTGTTTTTGTGCTTTTCAGACCGTGAGAAGCATGAATATGTTTTTCTTCTGCAAATCTGAGCTCTGTATCAAAAGTTACGTTTTCTGGCTGAATTGAGCCCTACTGCCAATTCTGAGATGCACTTAGGTCTAACTCCTCAGGGAAAGCTCGTACTTAAAAATTGAATCTGTTTTTCTGCTTTTCAGACCGTGAGGAGCATGAATATGTGTTTTTTCTGCAAATGTGAGCTCTGGGTCCAAAGTTACGTTTTCTGGCTGAATTTAGCCCTACTGCCCCAATTCTGAGATGCACTTTGGTCTAACCTCCTCAGGGAAAGCTCGTACTTACAAATTGAATCTGTTTTTCTGCTTTTCAGACCGTGAGGAGCATGAATATGTGTTTCTTCTACAAAATCTGAGCTCTGGGTCCAAAGTTACATTTTCTGGCTGAATTGAGCCCTACTGCCAATTCTGAGATGCAGTTTGGTCTAACTCTTCTGGGAAAACTCGTGCCTTGAAAATTGAAGTTGTTTTTGTGCTTTTCAGACCGTGAGGAGGATGAATATGTTTTTCTTCTGCAAATCTGAGCTTTGGGTTAAAAAGTTTCCTTTTCTGGCTGAATTGAGCCCTACTGCCAATTCTGAGATGCAGTTTGGTCTAACTCCTCAGGGAAAGCTCATACTTGAAAATTGAATCTGTTTTTGTGCTTTTCAGACCGTGAGGAGCATGAATATATTCTTCTTCTGCAAATCTGAGCTCTGTATCAAAAGTTACGTTTTCTGGCTGAATTGAGCCCTTCCTGCCAATTCTGAGGTGCACTTTGGTTTAACTCCGCAGGGAAAGCTCGTGCTTGAAAATTGACAGGAGTTTTTGTGCTTTTCAGACCGTGAGGAGGATGAATATGTTTTTCTTCTGCAAATCTGAGCTCTGTATCAAAAGTGTACGTTTTCTGACTGAATTGAGCCCTCCTGCCAATACTGAGATGCACTTAGGTCTAACTCCTCAGGGAAAGATCGTACTTAAAAATTGAATCTGTTTTTGTGCTTTTCAGACCGTGAGGAGCACGAATATGTGTTTCTTCTGCAAATGTGAGCTCTGGGTCCAAAGTTACATTTTCTGGCTGAATTGAGCCCTACTGCCAATTCTGAGATGCACTTTGGTCTAACTCCTCAGGGAAAGCTCGTACTTGAAAATTGAAGGCGTTTTTGTTCTTTTCAGACCGTGAGGAGCATGAATATGTGTTTCTTCTGCAAATATGAGCTCTGGGGTCCAAAGTTACGTTTTCTGGCTGAATTGAGCCCTACTGCCAAATCTGAGGTGCACTTTGTACTACCTCTTCCGGGAAAGCTCGTGCTTGAAAATTGAAGGAGTTTTTCTGCTTTTAAGACCGTGAGGAGCATGAATATGTTTTTCTTCTGCAAATCTGATCTCTGTATCCAAAGTTACGTTTTCTGGCTGAATTGAGCCCCTACTGCCAATTCTGAGATTCACTTTGTCTAACTCCTCAGGGAAAGCTCGTACTTAAAAATTGAATCTGTTTTTCTGCTTTTCAGACCGTGAGGAGCATGAATATGTGTTTCTTCTGCAAATGTGAGCTCTGGGTCCAAAGTTACATTTTCTGGCTGAATCGAGCCCTACTGGCCAATTCTGAGATGCACTTTGGTCTAACCTCCTCAGGGAAAGCTCGTACTTGAAAATTGAATCTGTTTTTGTGCTTTTCAGACAATGAGGAACATGAATATGTGTTTCTTCTGCAAATTGAGCTCTGTGTCAAAAGTTATATCTTCTGGCTGAATTGAGCCCTCCTGCCAATTCTGAGGTGCACTTTGGTTTAACTCCGCAGGGAAAGCTCGTGCTTGAAAATTGAAGGAGTTTTTGTGCTTTTCAGACCGTGAGGAGGAAGAATATGTTTTTCTTCTGCAAATCTGAGCTCTGTATCAAGTTTGGTCTAACTCCTCAGGGAAAGCTCATACATGAAAATTGAATCTGTTTTTGTGCTTTTCAGACCGTGAGGAGGATGAATATGTTTTTCTTCTGCAAATCTGAGCTCTGTATCAAAAGTTACGTTTTCTGGCTGAATTGAGCCCTACTGCCAATTCTGAGATGCAGTTTGGTCTAACTCCTCAGGGAAAGCTCATACTTGAAAATTGAATCTGTTTTTGTGCTTTTCAGACCGTGAGGAGCATGAATATGTGTTTCTTCTGCAAATCTGAGCTCTGGGTCAAAAGTTTCCTTTTCTGGCTGAATTTATTTTATTTTATTTATTTATTTTATATTAGATTTCTATACCGCCCTTCTCCCTGAGGACTCAGGGCGGTGTACAGCCAGATTAAAAAACATGCAGAACAAATATTAAAAACAATTAAAAGATATATAAATTTGGCCCAATTAAAACTCATTACCAATTAAAAACGTTTAAAACATTTAAAAAACAGTTAAAAATTTCATCTTAAGCCATCTGCAAATCTGAGCTCTGTATCAAAAGTTACGTTTTCTGGCTGAATTGAGCCCTACTGCCAATTCTGAGATGCACTTAGGTCTAACTCCTCAGGTAAAGCTCGTACTTGAAAATTGAATCTGTTTTTCTGCTTTTCAGACCGTGAGGAGCATGAATATGTGTTTCTTCTGCAAATCTGATCTCTGGGTCCAAAGTTACGTTTTCTGGCTGAATTGAGCCTTACTGCGAAATCTGAGGTGCACTTTGTACTAACTCTTCTGGGAAAGCTCGTGTTTGAAAATTGAAGGAGTTTTTGTGCTTTTCAGACCGTGAGGAGGATGAATATGTTTTTCTTCTGCAAATCTGAGCTCTGTATCAAAAGTTACGTTTTCTGGCTGAATTGAGCCATACTGCCAATTCTGAGATGCACTTAGGTCTAACTCCTCAGGTAAAGCTCGTACTTGAAAATTGAATCTGTTTTTGTGCTTTTCAGAACGTGAGGAGCATGAATATGTGTTTCTTCTACAAATCTGAGCTTTGGGTCAAAAGTTTCCTTTTCTGGCTGAATTGAGCCCTACTGCCAATTCTGAGATGCACTTTGGTCTAACTCCTCAGGGAAAGCTCGTACTTACAAATTGAATCTGTTTTTCTGCTTTTCAGACCGTGAGGAGCATGAATATGTGTTTCTTCTGCAAATCTGAGCTCTGTATCAAAAGTTACGTTTTCTGGCTGAATTGAGCCCTACTGCCAATTCTGAGATGCACTTAGGTCTAACTCCTCAGGTAAAGCTCGTACTTGAAAATTGAATCTGTTTTTCTGCTTTTCAGACCGTGAGGAGCATGAATATGTGTTTCTTCTGCAAATCTGATCTCTGGGTCCAAAGTTACGTTTTCTGGCTGAATTGAGCCTTACTGCGAAATCTGAGGTGCACTTTGTACTAACTCTTCCGGGAAAGCTCGTGCTTGAAAATTGAAGGAGTTTTTGTGCTTTTCAGACCGTGAGGAGGATGAATATGTTTTTCTTCTGCAAATCTGAGCTCTGTATCAAAAGTTACGTTTTCTGGCTGAATTGAGCCATACTGCCAATTCTGAGATGCACTTAGGTCTAACTCCTCAGGTAAAGCTCGTACTTGAAAATTGAATCTGTTTTTGTGCTTTTCAGAACGCGAGGAGCATGAATATGTGTTTCTTCTACAAATCTGAGCTTTGGGTCAAAAGTTTCCTTTTCTGGCTGAATTGAGCCCTACTGCCAATTCTGAGATGCACTTTGGTCTAACTCCTCAGGGAAAGCTCGTACTTACAAATTGAATCTGTTTTTCTGCTTTTCAGACCGTGAGGAGCATGAATATGTGTTTCTTCTGCAATTGTGAGCTCTGGGTCCAAAGTTACGTTTTCTGGCTGAATTGAGCCCTACTGCCAATTCTGAGATGCACTTTGGTCTAACTCCTCAGGTAAAGCTCATACTTGAAAATTGAATCTGTTTTTGTGCTTTTCAGACCGTGAGGAGCATGAATATGTGTTTCTTCTGCAAATCTGAGCTCTGGGTCAAAAGTTTTCTTTTCTGTCTGAATTGAGCCCCTACTGCCAATTCTGAGATGAACTTTGGTCTAACTCCTCAGGGAAAGCTCATACATGAAAATTGAATCTGTTTTTGTGCTTTTCAGACCGTGAGGAGCATGAATATATTTTTCTTCTGCAAATCTGAGCTCTGTATCAAAAGTTACGTTTTCTGGCTGAATTGAGCCCTACTGCCAATTCTGAGATGCACTTTGGTCTAACTCCTCAGGGAAAGCTCGTACTTGAAAATTGAATCGGTTTTTGTGCTTTTCAGACCGTGAGGAGGATGAATATGTTTTTCTTCTGCAAATCTGAGCTCTGTATCAAAAGTTACGTTTTCTGGCTGAATTGAGCCCTACTGCCAATTCTGAGATGCAGTTTGGTCTAACTCCTCAGGGAAAGCTCATACTTGAAAATTGAATCTGTTTTTGTGCTTTTCAGACCGTGAGGAGCATGAATATGTGTTTCTTCTACAAACCTGAGCTCTGGGTCAAAAGTTTCCTTTTCTGGCTGAATTGAGCCCTACTGCCAATTCTGAGATGCACTTTGGTCTAACTCCTCAGGGAAAGCTCGTACTTGAAAATTGAATCTGTTTTTCTGCTTTTCAGACCGTGAGGAGCATGAATATGTGTTTCTTCTGCAAATCTGAGCTCTGTATCAAAAGTTACGTTTTCTGGCTGAATTGAGCCCTACTGCCAATTCTGAGATGCACTTAGGTCTAACTCCTCAGGTAAAGCTCGTACTTGAAAATTGAATCTGTTTTTCTGCTTTTCAGACCGTGAGGAGCATGAATATGTGTTTCTTCTGCAAATCTGATCTCTGGGTCCAAAGTTACGTTTTCTGGCTGAATTGAGCCTTACTGCGAAATCTGAGGTGCACTTTGTACTAACTCTTCCGGGAAAGCTCGTGCTTGAAAATTGAAGGAGTTTTTGTGCTTTTCAGACCGTGAGGAGGATGAATATGTTTTTCTTCTGCAAATCTGAGCTCTGTATCAAAAGTTACGTTTTCTGGCTGAATTGAGCCATACTGCCAATTCTGAGATGCACTTAGGTCTAACTCCTCAGGTAAAGCTCGTACTTGAAAATTGAATCTGTTTTTGTGCTTTTCAGAACGTGAGGAGCATGAATATGTGTTTTCTTCTACAAATCTGAGCTTTGGGTCAAAAGTTTCCTTTTCTGGCTGAATTGAGCCCTACTGCCAATTCTGAGATGCACTTTGGTCTAACTCCTCAGGGAAAGCTCGTACTTACAAATTGAATCTGTTTTTCTGCTTTTCAGACCGTGAGGAGCATGAATATGTGTTTCTTCTGCAATTGTGAGCTCTGGGTCCAAAGTTACGTTTTCTGGCTGAATTGAGCCCTACTGCCAATTCTGAGATGCACTTTGGTCTAACTCGTAAGGGAAAGCTCGTACTTGAAAATTGAAGGCGTTTTTGTTCTTTTCAGACCGTGAGGAGCATGAATATGTGTTTCTTCTGCAAATGTGAGCTCTGGGTCCAAAGTTACGTTTTTCTGGCTGAATTGAGCCCTACTGCCAAATCTGAGGTGCACTTTGTACTAACTCTTCCGGGAAAGCTCGTGCTTGAAAATTGAAGGAATTTTTGTGCTTTTCAGACCGTGAGGAGGATGAATATGTTTTTCTTCTGCAAATCTCAGCTCTGTATCAAAAGTTACATTTTCTGGCTGAATTGAGCCCTACTGACAATTCTGAGATGCAGTTTGGTCTAACTCCTCAGGGAAAGCTCATACTTGAAAATTGAATCTGTTTTTGTGCTTTTCAGACCGTGAGGAGCATGAATATGTGTTTCTTCTGCAAATCTGAGCTCTGGGTTAAAAGTTTTCTTTTCTGTCTGAATTGAGCCCTACTGCCAATTCTGAGATGAACTTTGGTCTCACTCCTCAGGGAAAGCTCATACATGAAAATTGAATCTGTTTTTGTGCTTTTCAGACCGTGAGGAGCATGAATATATTTTTCTTCTGCAAATCTGAGCTCTGTATCAAAAGTTACGTTTTCTGTCTGAATTGAGCCCTACTGCCAATTCTGAGATGCACTTTGGTCTAACTCCTCAGGGAAAGCTCGTACTTAAAAATTGAATCTGTTTTTCTGCTTTTCAGACCGTGAGGAGCATGAATATGTGTTTCTTCTGCAAATGTGAGCTCTGGGTCCAAAGTTACATTTTCTGGCTGAATTGAGCCCTACTGCCAATTCTGAGATGCACTTTGGTCTAACTCCTCAGGGAAAGCTCGTACTTGAAAATTGAATCTGTTTTTGTGCTTTTCAGACCGTGAGGAGCATGAATATGTGTTTCTTCTACAAATCTGAGCTTTGGGCCCAAAGTTACATTTTCTGGCTGAATCGGGCCCTACTGCCAATTCTGAGATGCACTTTGGTCTAACTCCTAAGGGAAAGCTCGTACTTGAAAATTGAATCTGTTTTTGTGCTTTTCAGACAGTGAGGAACATGAATATATGTTTCTTCTGCAAATTGAGCTCTGTGTCAAAAGTTATATCTTCTGGCTGAATTGAGCCCTCCTGCCAATTCTGAGGTGCACTTGGGTCTAACTCCGCAGGGAAAGCTCGTGCTTGAAAATTGAAGGAGTTTTTGTGCTTTTCAGACCGTGAGGAGGATGAATATGTTTTTCTTCTGCAAATCTGAGCTCTGTATCAAAAGTTACGTTTTCTGGCTGAATTGAGCCATACTGCCAATTCTGAGATGCACTTAGGTCTAACTCCTCAGGTAAAGCTCGTACTTGAAAATTGAATCTGTTTTTTGTGCTTTTCAGAACGTGAGGAGCATGAATATGTGTTTCTTCTACAAATCTGAGCTTTGGGTCAAAAGTTTCCTTTTCTGGCTGAATTGAGCCCTACTGCCAATTCTGAGATGCACTTTGGTCTAACTCCTCAGGGAAAGCTCGTACTTACAAATTGAATCTGTTTTTCTGCTTTTCAGACCGTGAGGAGCATGAATATGTGTTTCTTCTGCAATTGTGAGCTCTGGGTCCAAAGTTACGTTTTCTGGCTGAATTGAGCCCTACTGCCAATTCTGAGATGCACTTTGGTCTAACTCGTAAGGGAAAGCTCGTACTTGAAAATTGAAGGCGTTTTTGTTCTTTTCAGACCGTGAGGAGCATGAATATGTGTTTCTTCTGCAAATGTGAGCTCTGGGTCCAAAGTTACGTTTTCTGGCTGAATTGAGCCCTACTGCCAAATCTGAGGTGCACTTTGTACTAACTCTTCCGGGAAAGCTCGTGCTTGAAAATTGAAGGAATTTTTGTGCTTTTCAGACCGTGAGGAGGATGAATATGTTTTTCTTCTGCAAATCTCAGCTCTGTATCAAAAGTTACGTTTTCTGGCTGAATTGAGCCCTACTGACAATTCTGAGATGCAGTTTGGTCTAACTCCTCAGGGAAAGCTCATACTTGAAAATTGAATCTGTTTTTGTGCTTTTCAGACCGTGAGGAGCATGAATATGTGTTTCTTCTGCAAATCTGAGCTCTGGGTTAAAAGTTTTCTTTTCTGTCTGAATTGAGCCCTACTGCCAATTCTGAGATGAACTTTGGTCTCACTCCTCAGGGAAAGCTCATACATGAAAATTGAATCTGTTTTTGTGCTTTTCAGACCGTGAGGAGCATGAATATATTTTTCTTCTGCAAATCTGAGCTCTGTATCAAAAGTTACGTTTTCTGTCTGAATTGAGCCCTACTGCCAATTCTGAGATGCACTTTGGTCTAACTCCTCAGGGAAAGCTCGTACTTAAAAATTGAATCTGTTTTTCTGCTTTTCAGACCGTGAGGAGCATGAATATGTGTTTCTTCTGCAAATGTGAGCTCTGGGTCCAAAGTTACATTTTCTGGCTGAATTGAGCCCTACTGCCAATTCTGAGATGCACTTTGGTCTAACTCCTCAGGGAAAGCTCGTACTTGAAAATTGAATCTGTTTTTTGTGCTTTTCAGACAGTGAGGAGCATGAATATGTGTTTCTTCTACAAATCTGAGCTTTGGGCCCAAAGTTACATTTTCTGGCTGAATCGGGCCCTACTGCCAATTCTGAGATGCACTTTGGTCTAACTCCTAAGGGAAAGCTCGTACTTGAAAATTGAATCTGTTTTTGTGCTTTTCAGACAGTGAGGAACATGAATATATGTTTCTTCTGCAAATTGAGCTCTGTGTCAAAAGTTATATCTTCTGGCTGAATTGAGCCCTCCTGCCAATTCTGAGGTGCACTTGGGTCTAACTCCGCAGGGAAAGCTCGTGCTTGAAAATTGAAGGAGTTTTTGTGCTTTTCAGACCGTGAGGAGGATGAATATGTTTTTCTTCTGCAAATCTGAGCTCTGTATCAAAAGTTACGTTTTCTGGCTGAATTGAGCCCTACTGCCAATTCTGAGATGCAGTTTGGTCTAACTCCTCAGGGAAAGCTCATACTTGAAAATTGAATCTGTTTTTGTGCTTTTCAGACCGTGAGGAGCATGAATATATTTTTCTTCTGCAAATCTGAGCTCTGTATCAAAAGTTACGTTTTCTGGCTGAATTGAGCCCTACTGCCAATTCTGAGATGCACTTTGGTCTAACTCCTCAGGGAAAGCTCGTACTTGAAAATTGAATCGGTTTTTGTGCTTTTCAGACCGTGAGGAGGATGAATATGTTTTTCTTCTGCAAATCTGAGCTCTGTATCAAAAGTTACGTTTTCTGGCTGAATTGAGCCCTACTGCCAATTCTGAGATGCAGTTTGGTCTAACTCCTCAGGGAAAGCTCATACTTGAAAATTGAATCTGTTTTTGTGCTTTTCAGACCGTGAGGAGCATGAATATGTGTTTCTTCTGCAAATCTGAGCTCTGGGTCAAAAGGTTTCCTTTTCTGGCTGAATTGAGCCCTACTGCCAATTCTGAGATGCACTTTGGTCTAACTCCTCAGGGAAAGCTCGTACTTGAAAATTGAATCTGTTTTTCTGCTTTTCAGACCGTGAGGAGCATGAATATGTGTTTCTTCTGCAAATCTGAGCTCTGTATCAAAAGTTACGTTTTCTGGCTGAATTGAGCCCTACTGCCAATTCTGAGATGCACTTAGGTCTAACTCCTCAGGTAAAGCTCGTACTTGAAAATTGAATCTGTTTTTCTGCTTTTCAGACCGTGAGGAGCATGAATATGTGTTTCTTCTGCAAATCTGATCTCTGGGGTCCAAAGTTACGTTTTCTGGCTGAATTGAGCCTTACTGCGAAATCTGAGGTGCACTTTGTACTAACTCTTCCGGGAAAGCTCGTGCTTGAAAATTGAAGGAGTTTTTGTGCTTTTCAGACCGTGAGGAGGATGAATATGTTTTTCTTCTGCAAATCTGAGCTCTGTATCAAAAGTTACGTTTTCTGGCTGAATTGAGCCATACTGCCAATTCTGAGATGCACTTAGGTCTAACTCCTCAGGTAAAGCTCGTACTTGAAAATTGAATCTGTTTTTGTGCTTTTCAGAACGTGAGGAGCATGAATATGTGTTTCTTCTACAAATCTGAGCTTTGGGTCAAAAGTTTCCTTTTCTGGCTGAATTGAGCCCTACTGCCAATTCTGAGATGCACTTTGGTCTAACTCCTCAGGGAAAGCTCGTACTTACAAATTGAATCTGTTTTTCTGCTTTTCAGACCGTGAGGAGCATGAATATGTGTTTCTTCTGCAATTGTGAGCTCTGGGGTCCAAAGTTACGTTTTCTGGCTGAATTGAGCCCTACTGCCAATTCTGAGGTGCACTTTGTACTAACTCTTCCGGGAAAGCTCGTGATTGAAAATTGAAGGGAATTTTTGTGCTTTTCAGACCGTGAGGAGGATGAATATGTTTTTCTTCTGCAAATCTGAGCTCTGTATCAAAAGTTACGTTTTCTGGCTGAATTGAGCCCTACTGCCAATTCTGAGATGCAGTTTGGTCTAAACTCCTCAGGGAAAGCTCATACTTGAAAATTGAATCTGTTTTTGTGCTTTTCAGACCGTGAGGAGCATGAATATGTGTTTCTTCTGCAAATCTGAGCTCTGGGTTAAAAGTTTTCTTTTCTGTCTGAATTGAGCCCTACTGCCAATTCTGAGATGAACTTTGGTCTCACTCCTCAGGGAAAGCTCATACATGAAAATTGAATCTGTTTTTGTGCTTTTCAGACCGTGAGGAGCATGAATATATTTTTCTTCTGCAAATCTGAGCTCTGTATCAAAAGTTACGTTTTCTGTCTGAATTGAGCCCTACTGCCAATTCTGAGATGCACTTTGGTCTAACTCCTCAGGGGAAAGCTCGTACTTAAAAATTGAATCTGTTTTTCTGCTTTTCAGACCGTGAGGAGCATGAATATGTGTTTCTTCTGCAAATGTGAGCTCTGGGTCCAAAGTTACATTTTCTGGCTGAATTTGAGCCCTACTGCCAATTCTGAGATGCACTTTGGTCTAACTCCTCAGGGAAAGCTCGTACTTGAAAATTGAATCTGTTTTTGTGCTTTTCAGACAGTGAGGAGCATGAATATGTGTTTCTTCTACAAATCTGAGCTTTGGGCCCAAAGTTACATTTTCTGGCTGAATCGGGCCCTACTGCCAATTCTGAGATGCACTTTGGTCTAACTCCTAAGGGAAAGCTCGTACTTGAAAATTGAATCTGTTTTTGTGCTTTTCAGACAGTGAGGAACATGAATATATGTTTCTTCTGCAAATTGAGCTCTGTGTCAAAAGTTATATCTTCTGGCTGAATTGAGCCCTCCTGCCAATTCTGAGGTGCACTTGGGTCTAACTCCGCAGCTAAAGCTCGTGCTTGAAAATTGAAGGAGTTTTTGTGCTTTTCAGACCGTGAGGAGGATGAATATGTTTTTCTTCTGCAAATCTGAGCTCTGTATCAAAAGTTACGTTTTCTGGCTGAATTGAGCCCTACTGCCAATTCTGAGATGCAGTTTGGTCTAACTCCTCAGGGAAAGCTCATACTTGAAAATTGAATCTGTTTTTGTGCATTTTCAGACCGTGAGGAGCATGAATATATTTTTCTTCTGCAAATCTGAGCTCTGTATCAAAAGTTACGTTTTCTGGCTGAATTGAGCCCTACTGCCAATTCTGAGATGCACTTTGGTCTAACTCCTCAGGGAAAGCTCGTACTTGAAAATTGAATCGGTTTTTGTGCTTTTCAGACCGTGAGGAGGATGAATATGTTTTTCTTCTGCAAATCTGAGCTCTGTATCAAAAGTTACGTTTTCTGGCTGAATTGAGCCCTACTGCCAATTCTGAGATGCAGTTTGGTCTAACTCCTCAGGGAAAGCTCATACTTGAAAATTGAATCTGTTTTTGTGCTTTTCAGACCGTGAGGAGCATGAATATGTGTTTCTTCTGCAAATCTGAGCTCTGGGTCAAAAGTTTCCTTTTCTGGCTGAATTGAGCCCTACTGCCAATTCTGAGATGCACTTTGGTCTAACTCCTCAGGGAAAGCTCGTACTTGAAAATTGAATCTGTTTTTCTGCTTTTCAGACCGTGAGGAGCATGAATATGTGTTTCTTCTGCAAATCTGAGCTCTGTATCAAAAGTTACGTTTTCTGGCTGAATTGAGCCCTACTGCCAATTCTGAGATGCACTTAGGTCTAACTCCTCAGGTAAAGCTCGTACTTGAAAATTGAATCTGTTTTTCTGCTTTTCAGACCGTGAGGAGCATGAATATGTGTTTCTTCTGCAAAATCTGATCTCTGGGTCCAAAGTTACGTTTTCTGGCTGAATTGAGCCTTACTGCGAAATCTGAGGTGCACTTTGTACTAACTCTTCCGGGAAAGCTCGTGCTTGAAAATTGAAGGAGTTTTTGTGCTTTTCAGACCGTGAGGAGGATGAATATGTTTTTCTTCTGCAAATCTGAGCTCTGTATCAAAAGTTACGTTTTCTGGCTGAATTGAGCCATACTGCCAATTCTGAGATGCACTTAGGTCTAACTCCTCAGGTAAAGCTCGTACTTGAAAATTGAATCTGTTTTTGTGCTTTTCAGAACGTGAGGAGCATGAATATGTGTTTCTTCTACAAATCTGAGCTTTGGGTCAAAAGTTTCCTTTTCTGGCTGAATTGAGCCCTACTGCCAATTCTGAGATGCACTTTGGTCTAACTCCTCAGGGAAAGCTCGTACTTACAAATTGAATCTGTTTTTCTGCTTTTCAGACCGTGAGGAGCATGAATATGTGTTTCTTCTGCAATTGTGAGCTCTGGGTCCAAAGTTACGTTTTCTGGCTGAATTGAGCCCTACTGCCAATTCTGAGATGCACTTTGGTCTAACTCGTCAGGGAAAGCTCGTACTTGAAAATTGAAGGCGTTTTTGTTCTTTTCAGACCGTGAGGAGCATGAATATGTGTTTCTTCTGCAAATGTGAGCTCTGGGTCCAAAGTTACATTTTCTGGCTGAATCGGGCCCTACTGCCAATTCTGAGATGCACTTTGGTCTAACTCCTAAGGGAAAGCTCGTACTTGAAAATTAAATCTGTTTTTTGTGCTTTTCAGACAGTGAGGAACATGAATATATGTTTCTTCTGCAAATTGAGCTCTGTGTCAAAAGTTATATCTTCTGGCTGAATTGAGCCCTCCTGCCAATTCTGAGGTGCACTTGGGTCTAACTCCGCAGGGAAAGCTCGTGCTTGAAAATTGAAGGAGTTTTTGTGCTTTTCAGACCGTGAGGAGGATGAATATGTTTTTCTTCTGCAAATCTGAGCTCTGTATCAAAAGTTACGTTTTCTGGCTGAATTGAGCCATACTGCCAATTCTGAGATGCACTTAGGTCTAACTCCTCAGGTAAAGCTCGTACTTGAAAATTGAATCTGTTTTTGTGCTTTTCAGAACGTGAGGAGCATGAATATGTGTTTCTTCTACAAATCTGAGCTTTGGGTCAAAAAGTTTCCTTTTCTGGCTGAATTGAGCCCTACTGCCAATTCTGAGATGCACTTTGGTCTAACTCCTCAGGGAAAGCTCGTACTTACAAATTGAATCTGTTTTTCTGCTTTTCAGACCGTGAGGAGCATGAATATGTGTTTCTTCTGCAATTGTGAGCTCTGGGTCCAAAGTTACGTTTTCTGGCTGAATTGAGCCCTACTGCCAATTCTGAGATGCACTTTGGTCTAACTCGTAAGGGAAAGCTCGTACTTGAAAATTGAAGGCGTTTTTGTTCTTTTCAGACCGTGAGGAGCATGAATATGTGTTTCTTCTGCAAATGTGAGCTCTGGGTCCAAAGTTACGTTTTCTGGCTGAATTGAGCCCTACTGCCAAATCTGAGGTGCACTTTGTACTAACTCTTCCGGGAAAGCTCGTGCTTGAAAATTGAAGGAATTTTTGTGCTTTTCAGACCGTGAGGAGGATGAATATGTTTTTCTTCTGCAAATCTCAGCTCTGTATCAAAAGTTACGTTTTCTGGCTGAATTGAGCCCTACTGACAATTCTGAGATGCAGTTTGGTCTAACTCCTCAGGGAAAGCTCATACTTGAAAATTGAATCTGTTTTTGTGCTTTTCAGACCGTGAGGAGCATGAATATGTGTTTCTTCTGCAAATCTGAGCTCTGGGTTAAAAGTTTTCTTTTCTGTCTGAATTGAGCCCTACTGCCAATTCTGAGATGAACTTTGGTCTCACTCCTCAGGGAAAGCTCATACATGAAAATTGAATCTGTTTTTGTGCTTTTCAGACCGTGAGGAGCATGAATATATTTTTCTTCTGCAAATCTGAGCTCTGTATCAAAAGTTACGTTTTCTGTCTGAATTGAGCCCTACTGCCAATTCTGAGATGCACTTTGGTCTAACTCCTCAGGGAAAGCTCGTACTTAAAAATTGAATCTGTTTTTCTGCTTTTCAGACCGTGAGGAGCATGAATATGTGTTTCTTCTGCAAATGTGAGCTCTGGGTCCAAAGTTACATTTTCTGGCTGAATTGAGCCCCTACTGCCAATTCTGAGATGCACTTTGGTCTAACTCCTCAGGGAAAGCTCGTACTTGAAAATTGAATCTGTTTTTGTTGCTTTTCAGACAGTGAGGAGCATGAATATGTGTTTCTTCTACAAATCTGAGCTTTGGGCCCAAAGTTACATTTTTCTGGCTGAATCGGGCCCCTACTGCCAATTCTGAGATGCACTTTGGTCTAACTCCTAAGGGAAAGCTCGTACTTGAAAATTGAATCTGTTTTTGTGCTTTTCAGACAGTGAGGAACATGAATATATGTTTCTTCTGCAAATTGAGCTCTGTGTCAAAAGTTATATCTTCTGGCTGAATTGAGCCCTCCTGCCAATTCTGAGGTGCACTTGGGTCTAACTCCGCAGGGAAAGCTCGTGCTTGAAAATTGAAGGAGTTTTTGTGCTTTTCAGACCGTGAGGAGGATGAATATGTTTTTCTTCTGCAAATCTGAGCTCTGTATCAAAAGTTACGTTTTCTGGCTGAATTGAGCCCTACTGCCAATTCTGAGATGCAGTTTGGTCTAACTCCTCAGGGAAAGCTCATACTTGAAAATTGAATCTGTTTTTGTGCTTTTCAGACCGTGAGGAGCATGAATATATTTTTCTTCTGCAAATCTGAGCTCTGTATCAAAAGTTACGTTTTCTGGCTGAATTGAGCCCTACTGCCAATTCTGAGATGCACTTTGGTCTAACTCCTCAGGGAAAGCTCGTACTTGAAAATTGAATCGGTTTTTGTGCTTTTCAGACCGTGAGGAGGATGAATATGTTTTTCTTCTGCAAATCTGAGCTCTGTATCAAAAGTTACGTTTTCTGGCTGAATTGAGCCCTACTGCCAATTCTGAGATGCAGTTTGGTCTAACTCCTCAGGGAAAGCTCATACTTGAAAATTGAATCTGTTTTGTGCTTTTCAGACCGTGAGGAGCATGAATATGTGTTTCTTCTGCAAATCTGAGCTCTGGGTCAAAAGTTTCCTTTTCTGGCTGAATTGAGCCCTACTGCCAATTCTGAGATGCACTTTGGTCTAACTCCTCAGGGAAAGCTCGTACTTGAAAATTGAATCTGTTTTTCTGCTTTTCAGACCGTGAGGAGCATGAATATGTGTTTCTTCTGCAAATCTGAGCTCTGTATCAAAAGTTACGTTTTCTGGCTGAATTGAGCCCTACTGCCAATTCTGAGATGCACTTAGGTCTAACTCCTCAGGTAAAGCTCGTACTTGAAAATTGAATCTGTTTTTCTGCTTTTCAGACCGTGAGGAGCATGAATATGTGTTTCTTCTGCAAATCTGATCTCTGGGTCCAAAGTTACGTTTTCTGGCTGAATTGAGCCTTACTGCGAAATCTGAGGTGCACTTTGTACTAACTCTTCCGGGAAAGCTCGTGCTTGAAAATTGAAGGAGTTTTTGTGCTTTTCAGACCGTGAGGAGGATGAATATGTTTTTCTTCTGCAAATCTGAGCTCTGTATCAAAAGTTACGTTTTCTGGCTGAATTGAGCCATACTGCCAATTCTGAGATGCACTTAGGTCTAACTCCTCAGGTAAAGCTCGTACTTGAAAATTGAATCTGTTTTTGTGCTTTTCAGAACGTGAGGAGCATGAATATGTGTTTCTTCTACAAATCTGAGCTTTGGGTCAAAAGTTTCCTTTTCTGGCTGAATTGAGCCCTACTGCCAATTCTGAGATGCACTTTGGTCTAACTCCTCAGGGAAAGCTCGTACTTACAAATTGAATCTGTTTTTCTGCTTTTCAGACCGTGAGGAGCATGAATATGTGTTTCTTCTGCAATTGTGAGCTCTGGGTCCAAAGTTACGTTTTCTGGCTGAATTGAGCCCTACTGCCAATTCTGAGATGCACTTTGGTCTAACTCGTCAGGGAAAGCTCGTACTTGAAAATTGAAGGCGTTTTTGTTCTTTTCAGACCGTGAGGAGCATGAATATGTGTTTCTTCTGCAAATGTGAGCTCTGGGTCCAAAGTTACGTTTTCTGGCTGAATTGAGCCCTACTGCCAAATCTGAGGTGCACTTTGTACTAACTCTTCCGGGAAAGCTCGTGATTGAAAATTGAAGGAATTTTTGTGCTTTTCAGACCGTGAGGAGGATGAATATGTTTTTCTTCTGCAAATCTGAGCTCTGTATCAAAAGTTACGTTTTCTGCTGATTGAGCCCTACTGCCAATTCTGAGATGCAGTTTGGTCTAACTCCTCAGGGAAAGCTCATACTTGAAAATTGAATCTGTTTTTGTGCTTTTCAGACCGTGAGGAGCATGAATATGTGTTTCTTCTGCAAATCTGAGCTCTGGGTTAAAAGTTTTCTTTTCTGTCTGAATTGAGCCCTACTGCCAATTCTGAGATGAACTTTGGTCTCACTCCTCAGGGAAAGCTCATACATGAAAATTGAATCTGTTTTTGTGCTTTTCAGACCGTGAGGAGCATGAATATATTTTTCTTCTGCAAATCTGAGCTCTGTATCAAAAGTTACGTTTTCTGTCTGAATTGAGCCCTACTGCCAATTCTGAGATGCACTTTGGTCTAACTCCTCAGGGAAAGCTCGTACTTAAAAATTGAATCTGTTTTTCTGCTTTTCAGACCGTGAGGAGCATGAATATGTGTTTCTTCTGCAAATGTGAGCTCTGGGTCCAAAGTTACATTTTCTGGCTGAATTGAGCCCTACTGCCAATTCTGAGATGCACTTTGGTCTAACTCCTCAGGGAAAGCTCGTACTTGAAAATTGAATCTGTTTTTGTGCTTTTCAGACAGTGAGGAGCATGAATATGTGTTTCTTCTACAAATCTGAGCTTTGGGCCCAAAGTTACATTTTCTGGCTGAATCGGGCCCTACTGCCAATTCTGAGATGCACTTTGGTCTAACTCCTAAGGGAAAGCTCGTACTTGAAAATTGAATCTGTTTTTGTGCTTTTCAGACAGTGAGGAACATGAATATATGTTTCTTCTGCAAATTGAGCTCTGTGTCAAAAGTTATATCTTCTGGCTGAATTGAGCCCTCCTGCCAATTCTGAGGTGCACTTGGGTCTAACTCCGCAGCTAAAGCTCGTGCTTGAAAATTGAAGGAGTTTTTGTGCTTTTCAGACCGTGAGGAGGATGAATATGTTTTTCTTCTGCAAATCTGAGCTCTGTATCAAAAGTTACGTTTTCTGGCTGAATTGAGCCCTACTGCCAATTCTGAGATGCAGTTTGGTCTAACTCCTCAGGGAAAGCTCATACTTGAAAATTGAATCTGTTTTTGTGCTTTTCAGACCGTGAGGAGCATGAATATATTTTTCTTCTGCAAATCTGAGCTCTGTATCAAAAGTTACGTTTTCTGGCTGAATTGAGCCCTACTCTGCCAATTCTGAGATGCACTTTGGTCTAACTCCTCAGGGAAAGCTCGTACTTGAAAATTGAATCGGTTTTTGTGCTTTTCAGACCGTGAGGAGGATGAATATGTTTTTCTTCTGCAAATCTGAGCTCTGTATCAAAAGTTACGTTTTCTGGCTGAATTGAGCCCCTACTGCCAATTCTGAGATGCAGTTTGGTCTAACTCCTCAGGGAAAGCTCATACTTGAAAATTGAATCTGTTTTTGTGCTTTTCAGACCGTGAGGAGCATGAATATGTGTTTCTTCTGCAAATCTGAGCTCTGGGTCAAAAGTTTCCTTTTCTGGCTGAATTGAGCCCTACTGCCAATTCTGAGATGCACTTTGGTCTAACTCCTCAGGGAAAGCTCGTACTTGAAAATTGAATCTGTTTTTCTGCTTTTCAGACCGTGAGGAGCATGAATATGTGTTTCTTCTGCAAATCTGAGCTCTGTATCAAAAGTTACGTTTTCTGGCTGAATTGAGCCCTACTGCCAATTCTGAGATGCACTTAGGTCTAACTCCTCAGGTAAAGCTCGTACTTGAAAATTGAATCTGTTTTTCTGCTTTTCAGACCGTGAGGAGCATGAATATGTGTTTCTTCTGCAAATCTGATCTCTGGGTCCAAAGTTACGTTTTCTGGCTGAATTGAGCCTTACTGCGAAATCTGAGGTGCACTTTGTACTAACTCTTCCGGGAAAGCTCGTGCTTGAAAATTGAAGGAGTTTTTGTGCTTTTCAGACCGTGAGGAGGATGAATATGTTTTTCTTCTGCAAATCTGAGCTCTGTATCAAAAGTTACGTTTTCTGGCTGAATTGAGCCATACTGCCAATTCTGAGATGCACTTAGGTCTAACTCCTCAGGTAAAGCTCGTACTTGAAAATTGAATCTGTTTTTGTGCTTTTCAGAACGTGAGGAGCATGAATATGTGTTTCTTCTACAAATCTGAGCTTTGGGTCAAAAGTTTCCTTTTCTGGCTGAATTGAGCCCTACTGCCAATTCTGAGATGCACTTTGGTCTAACTCCTCAGGGAAAGCTCGTACTTACAAATTGAATCTGTTTTCTTCTGCTTTTCAGACCGTGAGGAGCATGAATATGTGTTTCTTCTGCAATTGTGAGCTCTGGGTCCAAAGTTACGTTTTCTGGCTGAATTGAGCCCTACTGCCAATTCTGAGATGCACTTTGGTCTAACTCGTCAGGGAAAGCTCGTACTTGAAAATTGAAGGCGTTTTTGTTCTTTTCAGACCGTGAGGAGCATG
>NW_027257093.1:0-46055 GCF_029215685.1 Pituophis catenifer annectens | reverse complement strand
ACCAGGGTATGCTGAAGTTCAATGAGTATGTGTATTCTTCAAAAACTGATTAACAAAATAAGACTATGGTAAGAGTTGGACTATGGTAAGAGATGGAATATGTGAGAGTTTACTTCTGAGTATATATGGACACATTATGGTAAATAAAATTGTATTTGATCATCCATGTTTATTTCTTTGAATTCAAACGAGACTGCATGAAATCTTGTTGCATATGAACTGGTTATTTTAATTCTAGGAGCTCCAGGATAAAGTCTTCCTCCTTCCTTCCTTCCTTCCTTCCTTCCTTCCTTCCTTCCTTCCTTCCTTACTTACTTACTTACTTACTTACTTACTTAAAACTTAGATCAGCACAAAAGTTTCAGAAGATTGCTGGCTTCTATATTTTGGTGTTTCCTCCAATAGCCATTAAACCGTATAATATATAAGTAAGAAACTCATAGCTTGCCTGAGTTGCACAACACTTCTTCTTTGTCCCCCAAAGCAACTTGAGATAGTGTTGCCAGAAGTCACCTACATAATTTTTAATGATGTGATTTTTGGTGGAAAATGGAATTATACCATTCTTACTTGTAACCCACCCAGGTTCTAAAAACAAAACAAATCCTTTTCACCCTCTTCTTTTTGGTGAAGCCATTTGTTCCTGCAAAGCTTTTTGTAGCTGATAGGATGACTGCATCCGCTAACCAAGACTGCCCATCTCACCATAACATTAAAAAAAAAAAGATTATATTAGAAACCATCCTATTAATCTCGGTCGCTCCCATCCGCTGCGGTCAAGATGTATTCAGCAGCGGAGCTTCTTGGTCTGCGAGACTCCCCCCTCTCGCAGGCTTGGCCCTCCACTCTACCTATCTCAATGACGAGTTTTGGAACCCTGAGAGGTGGCATGCTGCAAAGAGGGGGCTGCGGGGGTTTTTAAAATTGTCTTTTTGTAATCTTTTTAAGGGGTTTGGGGCAGGGGGTGGGGAGGGAGGGGTATAGGTCAGGCTCGACACAGGGGCATGGAACGGAAGGCGGGGAGCGGCGTGTGGAGGAGCTCAGTGCTGATAGGGAGGAGGCGATTCTATCAGGACCCATGGTTGGGAGGGGCAGATATGGCGGGAGTAGGGGGCCATATCATGTGGTGGGGGCGCACCCGATATCTCCAAGCAGTGGTGTGCCTCGGCCCCCATGACTCTTCTCGTTCCCCGGGCTGTCCAAAGTTGCAGAGCCCAGGCCTTAGGCTGATGTTGTGCAATGCCAGGTCCTTGGTTAATAAGGCCCCCCTCATTTGCGAGCTAATTCAGGAGGGGGGTGCAGACTGGCGGGTATTACAGAGACCTGGTTGGGCCAAGAGGGAGGGGGTTCCCCTCGTAGTGGGATGTGCCTGCCAGGTTTCCGTGCATTCCATCAGCCAAGGGCCCAGGGCAGGGGTGGGGGGGGTGGCGGTCGTTATAAAGGAAGGTCTTGATCCGAGGGAGGCCATTGCACCTCAGATAACCGGATGTGAGTCTCTCCTAGTGAAGTGGGGCCATGGGATGCAGGTGGGCCTGCTGATCATGTACCTGGCTCCCTGCCATGTGACAGTGGCCCTGCCTGAGCTTCTCAACATTATTGCCGGGGTGGCGGTTGATACCCCCAGACTTTTGGTCATGGGGGATTTCAACTTGCCGTCTGCCGGTGAGGCGTCTGGGATGGCTCGGGAGTTTATGGCTTCCATGACAGTCATGGACCTGACACAACTAATTCTTGGCCCTACTCACATGGGAGGACACACTCTGGCTTGGTTTTTGTCTCTGGTCAGTGGCTGAGTGGCCTGGATATAGGGGATATAGTTATTGAACCCCTGTCATGGACGGACCATTCTCTCCTGAGGCTGGACCTTTTGACCGCTGCACCCCACCGCAGGGAGGCGGAACCGACCAGGTGGTTCCGCCCCAGGCGCCTGATGGATCCTGATAGGTTCCAGAGGGAGCTTGGGCCAGTTCCTGAAACTCTGGCTCACGACTCGGCTGAAGACCTGGTGGCTGCCTGGGACAGGACGGCCGCCGGTGCTCTGGACCGAGTCGTGCCTTTGCGGCCTCTGACCCGGTGCTGAACCTGCCCGGCCCCTTGGTTCTCTGAGGAGCTGAGGGAGATGAAGCGCCAGAAAAGACGCCTAGAGAGTGGTTGGAGGGCTAGTCGCTCCGAATCCGACCAAACACTAGTTAGGTCTCATATTAAGACCTATTTAGTGGCAATAAAAGCGGCAAAGTGTAATTACTTTTCTGCTCTTATTGCATCGGCAGATAAGCACCCAGCCTTGTTTAGGGTGACTTGCTCCCTCCTACACCAGGGAGCGTGGGAGGATCCCTCGCAAGGGCAGGCTGAGGATTTTGCACAGTATCTGCACAATAAAATCGCTCAGATTTGGGAAGACTTGGACCCTGACTGGGTAGATCCCGGCGAGGTGACTGAGGCCGGTCTTGAGAATGTTATCTGGGACAAGTTCGACCGTGTGACTCCTGAGGACATGGACAGGATCCTGGGGAGGTTGTTTATTGGACCCGTGTTCCTCCTGGCTGGTACTGGCCACCCAGGAGGTAACACGAGGCTGGCTCCAGAGGATAATAAATGCTTCTTTGAGAGAGGGTTTCTTGCCTCCCGCCTTGAAAGAGACGGTGGTGAGGCCCCTTCTCAAGAAGCCTTCTCTGGACCCGGCTGTTCTGGAAAACTACCGTCTGGTCTCCAACCTTCGCTTTATTGCGAAGGTTGTTGAGAGTGTGGTTGCGCGACAGCTCCCACAGTACCTGGATGAAACCGTCTATCTAGATCCATGCCAATCCGGCTTCAGGCCTGGGTACAGCACGGAGACGGCATTGGTCGCATTGGTGGATGATCTCTGGATGGCCCGGAACAAGGGTTGTTCCTCTGTTCTGGTCCTGTTAGACCTCTCAGCGGCTTTTGATACCATCGACCATGGTATCATGCTGTGCCGGCTGGGGGGATTAGGGGTGGGACGCACCATGCTGCAGTGGTTCTCCTCCTAGCTCTCTGACTGGTCACAGTCCATGTTGGCAGGGGGGCAGAGGTCGACCTTGAGGTGCCTTGTTTGTGGGGTCCCGCAAGGGTCGGTCCTCTCGCTGCTCCTGTTCAACATTTATGTGAAGCCACTGGGTGAGATCATCCATGGTTTTGGGTGCGATGCCATCTGTACGCTGATGACACTCAGCTGTACATCTCCACCCCAGACCACCCCAATGATGCCCTCAAAGTGATGTCCCAGTGTCTGGAGGCCGTGCGGGTCTGGATGGGGAGGAACAGGCTTCGACTCAACCCTTCCAAGACCGAGTGGCTGTGGATGCCGGCGTCCCGATATAGCCAGCTGGTGCCATCGCTGGCTATTGGGGGCGAGTCATTGACCCCCACAGAGGGGGCTCGCAACTTGGGTGTCCTCCTGGATACACTGCTGTCTTTAGAAGAGCATATGACGGCCGTGGCTAGGGGGGCTTTTTATCAGGTTCACCTGATACGCCAGTTGCGCCTCTTTCTGGATCGGGACTCCTTATGCACAGTCACCCATGCCCTTGTCACCTCTCGCCTGGACTACTGCAATGCTCTCTACATGGGGCTCCCCTTGAGGAGCACCTGGAGGCTCCAACTGGTCCAGAATGCGGCCGTGTGGGTGATTATGTGAGCGACATGGTGCTCCCATGTAACACCTCTCCTGCGCGAGCTGCACTGGCTCCCGGTGGTCTTCCGGGTGCACTTTAAGGTGTTGGTTCTCATCTTTAAAGTGGTCCATGGTTTAGGGCCAGGGTACTTACGAGACCGCCTGCTGCTACCGATAACCTCCCACCGGCCAATACGCTCTCACAGAGAGGGCCTCCTCAGGGTGCCGTCGGTCAAGCAATGTTGGCTGGCGGCCCCCAGGGGGAGAGCCTTCTCTGTGGGAGCACCCGCCCTGTGGAATGAGCTACCTCCTGGAATACGACTGATCCCGGACCTCCGGACCTTCCGTAAGGCCCTGAAGACTTATTTATTCCAGCAAGCCGGCCTAGCCTAAATGGTTTTTAATGGGATTTTTAAATTTTATAGACTTGGGGTTTTAAATTGGGAGGCCAATTGATTTAATCTCTTTTAATTATCTTACCTTTTGTATTGTATGTATTTTAATTTTGGCTGTTCACTGCCCTGAGTCCCTTTTGGGAGAAGGGCGGTATACAAATTAAATTAAAATAAATAAAAATAAGATCTCCTGGTGGGTTTATGACTTGGTGATAAGAGAGATATTTATATGCAGCAACATCTACTGGTACCTTAAACAGGGAAATATCTACGAGATAGCTACCCATTTCTGATTATTGGCAAAATTATTCTAGCTCACGGGTGTCAAACTTGCGACGTCACATCGTCGTCACGTGATGTATTGCAACTTTTTCCCCTTCGCTAAACTGGGGGCGGGGGGTGGCCAGCATGTGATGCATCTGGTCCATGGGCTGCGAGTTTGACACCCCTGTTCTAGCTTCTACTTGCCCTCCCTCTCATGTTCTCGATCTATTGAACTTTCAGTAATGCTCATCCTACTCAGGAATCTGTCAGGGTCAACTGGATCACCTCTACATTGGCCTGCACTGTTACTGTGTTTCCCTGAAAATAAAACCCTGACTTTTTTTTTTTTTTTTTTTGAATCCTGAAATAAGCGCTTGGCCTTATTGCCATGCAATAAGGCCAAGCCCAATTGGGCTTATTATCAGGAGATGTCTTATTTTGGGGAAAACAGGGTATTTAAGAGCAACTTTCCTCCTTCAGGCATACCATGGAGTCAATGGGAATCTCTGGCTTCATTAGCAGCAAACCTCCCCTGCCCTGGCAAGATGAGGGCAGGAGAATGTCACTACAGAACATGCGTCCCAGCATCTCTTGCTACTAATAGGCAGGCAGATAGGCAGGCAGAAAGGGCCTAATCTGGGTGGGACAGTAGTAAAGACATGGCTAACAGTGGCTGAGCATTAGTCCATAGGACCCCAGGCTGTAATGTACATGGGAGGAGACACAGTCCACGGTCCACCAGGCAGCCATTGCATGATGTCATCTGCATCCTTCATCAGTGGCTGCCAGAGAGGTGAGCTTTCACCTTGCCTTTCTTACTTCTTGTAGCTGCAGCTGCCATGAGTATCCAGAACTGCCTGTTCTCTCTTTTGTACATGCAGAGTGTGCAAAGAAAGAAACAGGAACTGTCACAATTGCTGGGTCAGGCAAGAATAAAACAGGTGTGACTGATTGGTGGTGCCAGCCAACAGTGGACCGATATGGTGGGTACAGCAGAGGGAGAAGGTGTGAAGAACAGGAAAGACACCTGCTATTTGGCACTCCTCTCTTGTTTGGGGTCCAGCTTAAAACTCCATTAAATGGCCGTGCTTCACCGATAGTGTATTCAAAGCTATAGCCTTTTGTTTCTTGGAAAACATCCATCCGTCTCCTTTTCTTATTTAATGTCTTTGAATGTACCGCAAACATTTAGAGCCCCAGTAGCCTAATTTGCAACTGTAAATTAGGATATGTCTTGGCAGTTCTGTGCTCTTCTTTCCAGAAATACTCACAGTGAAGCATCCGGCTATTTATAGGCATATGGTTATCTATTCTAGCCGTTTCGTGACAAAATGTAAAGCAAAATTATATGCTTGTATTTCCCAGCTGATATTTTGGCAAAAGTCCCGCTGTACAAGTGAACAGCTAATTGGGCAGATGACAAGAGAGCTCGGCAAGGGAAGCTCTGCTGATGGCCAAGGACAACCTATAATGGTTAGCAAGACCCCAATAGCTGGAGAAGTTTTTCTCTTCCTGACTTTGGGGTTTTTACAATCTTATTTGGCCTTTGTAGATTGTGTAACCCTGTTTTAAGGTTTATGCAGTTGATAGACTGCAAATGTTCAATTCTAAACATTTGTAGTTTAGGATTGAACAGTGGGGTCCTTGCTGATCTCAGCTAGTACTGTTGCTCTCCGCTAGCACTGACGATGTTACCTAGTTTGGTAATAAAACGTCTGCAGGAAAACCACCAAACTCAGAGAGCACCATGTACCCATAATTTTAGTATGTATCCTTCCTAAAAGTAACAGAAAGTCATATAATTTACAAAAGCCATGAGGATATTAAAAAAAAGTGCATAGAAATCCTAGAACCACATTCTTTCTATTACTGCAATAGAATCCTATGTGAAACATGATTGGTACATGAAAAAGACATGTTCCAATAAAGTCCTATACTTTTTCAATCCACCCTTATCAATAGAGGAACAAGGACAATTTCAGATTCACCTATCGCAGAACCCTCTCTACTCAAGCATTAAAAGAAACTGTCCCATAGCGACAAGCAGTGGGAAGGATAAACACATTTTTATGTGTAAGAGTTTCATTCCCTCCCATTTTGCTGGGTCGGAATTCTATATATTGAACTATGTTATTTTAATGCATTTCCCTCAACAGCATGTATCAAAATCACAAGGAGAGGGTCAAAGCCAGACATTTCATGCAACAATTGCTTCTTTAGCTAAATATTTGAGGTTCTTTTTTGTCTAATAGGACCAGTCTGTGTTCGATGGAGTAGAACTAACAGCCGTTACACAGTCTTCCCTCACAATCCACAAAGGGAAAGGAATTACTCTTTTCTTTATCTGTTTAATATAATCCTTAATAATAATATCAGTCAAAATAAAACAAAAATCAGGAAACATGTTCAACATTGTGATCATATTTATATATTACTCCTCTTCTTGTGTAAATTTGTTAGTTATGTTTATTTTTTGTTTTTATTTCTGTAAAGCTAATCGGAATCTTTTAATCCTCTGTAAAACAGTAGATTTGAATAGCCCAGCTAGCTTGATTATAAAAACATTGTGCAGAGGGCTGTAGATTTCACACATGTGGAAGTCATTAGCAGCCACAATTTCTCAGAATAGGGATGCCAGCTATGCCTACAAACAATCATTGCCCAGCTTCAAGGCTGAGAAGCATAAAACAAAACATCTGTTAAAAGGAGGGAGGGGAAAACAGAAATGCCACAATTAAACAAGTGGATAAAAAAGCAAATTGCATCTTCGTACTGACAGAAAGCAATCAACGGCTCTGCATGCTAGAGCCCTAGAGAAATGATACTATATTCTAATAGAAAGGTGGTAGAGATGAGTGGCAAATAAATTTAATAAATAAATAAATATTCTTCCCTGATTCATTTGGTTGAGTTACACCAGGTTGGTATCATTAAACAAACATAAAATCAGTAGTGGAGGCAAATATTTTCAGTTCAAAATTTATTTTTTTCCTTTGCACATAGTTTAACACAGCATTTCTAGATGGACACACAGTACGGGTCTATGAAAACTTGCTGTGGTCAATTTGGCCCACTCACCATGGCCAACTCATCACAGCCAACTTGGCACTAGACAACTCGCCATAGCCAATTCGCCACGGAACAACTCTCCCTAGGGCAAGAGTTAAACTAACATTGAAAAAATAGTCTAGTAGAATCAGTAAAGAAAGGATTAAAAGAAATTTAAATAATTTTTAAATTATTTTAAATAATGAAATTGAATTGTTGAATTGTACTACCGCAAATTGTCCCATGGTGAGTTGGCCATGGTGAATTGACCATGGCGAGTTAGCCGTGGCAGGTTGCCTGTGGTGAGTTGTTCCATTCCAACTCATTATAGTGCAAAAAAAAAAAGCTTTTAGTTTTTAAACGATATTTCACAAATATCTTTTGAATTGAACTGAAGAAGCTTCTTGGATGAGAAGGAAAACATCTTCAAGAAAAAACAAAGTGCATTTGCCTTTTGAAGAAGCACCTTTGGGATATTTCACTGGGGCTAGCTGGTAACATCAAAGAGGCCCCTGATGCCTGTGAGACGTGGTTGAATGTATCCTTTCCAGACTCCATTATTATAGTAAGTGACTATCACATTTTCTGGTCTGACCGTGATAATCTTAGAGGGGGTGGTGATGCTATCGTCTATAAAAAGTCCCTAGGTCTGAAAAAGATAAATGTTACATAGGAGCTTGATCTTCCTGAGACCACTGTCTGCAAACTGTCCCTAAATACCATGGTTCCTCTGTCCCCAAATACTACGGTTTGTTTCTTACTATGTTATAGAGCCCTGATTATGACCTTGGTCATACGAACAAGCTAACTACACTAACTTGGGCAGCTTCCTGCCTGCGCCTCCTTATCTTTCTTGGTGACCTCAATTTACCGCTTATTAATTGGACCTTAAACAAATGTACAACTGTACAAATGTACCAATTACCATTGCAAAAAGGAGGAAGAGCTGCTAAACTCAAACTCCTCCCAAGCCTTCTATAATTTCGTAAATGCCAAACATAAAGACTTGAAAACTATCCCACAACTAAAAGGGCCTAACAGGGAAGACTGTAACGATGAAGCTGCTAAGACCAACCTCTTCAATATGTTCTTTAGTTCAGTCTTTGTCAACAGCAATGGCTGCTGCCCCTCATTTCCTAGTTGTACCATAACAAATTGTAATGATTTACTACATACTGTATTTATTTCAGGGGTGAAATGTAAAATTTGTTACTACCGGTTCTGTGGGCGTGACTTGGTGGTGGGGGTTTAATGTGACTGGGTGGGCGTGGCCAACTTTTTTTTTTTAACTTTTCAAAGCATTTTTTCTAATGCTTTGAAAAGCCTCTGCCGATCTAACAACTCACCTGGGATTGTCAGAGAGGCATTTTAAAAAATACCTCTCTGCCGATCAGGCAACTGAGCTAGGATCGTCAGAGACTTTTCAAAGCATTTTTTTTACCACCTCTTCGGCCAAGAGGTTGCAGAAAAAAATGCTTTGAAAAGCCTCTGATGATCCCAGCTGAGCCGCGCGATCATCAGAGGCTTTTTTTTTTTTTACTTTTAAAAGCATTTTTTCTTTGGAAGAGGTTGTAGAAAAAATGTTTTTAAAAATAAAAAAAAGCCTCTGATGATCAGACCGCCTTCTGCCACCAATAGCCTCTCACCGCCCAGTACGCTCCCATAGAGAGGGGCTTCTCAGGGTGCCGTCAGCCAAACAATGTCGACTGGCGGCCCCCAGGGGGAGAGCCTTTTCTGTGAGGGCACCCACCATCTGGAACGAGCTCCCCCCAGAGATACAGAAGATTCCGGATCTGCGCACTTTCCGCCGTGCCCTCAAAACATTCCTGTTTCAGCAGGCCGGCCTGGCCTAACTTTCCCTTTATATTACTTTTTGATTTTATTTTAAACTGGGATGTCTTGAATTATCTAGGACCAGAATGTTTAGTATATTTTAATTGGTTTTTTTATTATTATTAACGTTTGTATTACATGTATTTTTATCGTTCGCTGTTCACCGCCCTGAGTCCCTTAGGAATAGGGCGGTATATAAATTTAATAAATAAATAAATAAATAAATAAATAAATAAATAAATAAATAAATAAATAAATAAATAAATAAATGCGGCTCAGCTGGGCATGGTGGGGGGGGGGGGCGCAGGGATTTTTGCTACCGGTTCTCCGAACCACCCACCGCCATCGCTACCGGATTGGCCGATCTAGTCCGAACCGGGAGCATTTCACCTCTGGTTTATTTTACAATAGATAATGTTGAAACAGCACTACATAACCTAAAGCCATCTCTATCTATTGGCCCTGATGGGTTATGTGCCTACTTTTTGAAAAAGCTTGCCACTACCCTAGCTGAACCTCTATGCACAATCTATGAGGTATCCTTGAGAACCAGCTCCTTGCCCAACCTACAGTTGTTAGCCACGATTATACCTATCTTTAAAAAGGGCGACCCTAGTCTAGCAGAAAATTACAAACCAATCTCACTGTGTTGTGTCATCTGTAAAGTTATGGAATCAATTATAAACCAATCCATCACCCTCCACTTAGAGACAAACAACCTGCTATCTAACAAGCAGTTTGGTTTTAGAAAAAAAATGTTCTGTAATCTACAACTCCCAAACTAACATTTGGACCACACATCTTGACCAGGGTAAAACAATAGATGCAATTTACACAGACTTCTGTAAAGCCTTTGACTCAGTGGTGCACAACAAACTATTGTTGAAACTAAGTTCTTATGGCATCTCCAGATCTCTCACAAGTGGATAGCTGCGTTCCGGTCCAAGAGGCAACAAATAGTCAAAATAGGGAAGGTCCAATCAAATCCGGCACCTGTTAACAGCAGTGTCCCCCAAGGCAGTGTTTTAGGACCCAGACTCTTTCTGCTTTACATCAATGACCTATGTGATCATACTAAAAGCAGCTGTGTCCTGTTCACTGATGACATAAAATTATTTAATACCACTGCTGCCCTACAAAGTGACCTTGACTATGTATCAGAATGGTCGCACATTTGGCAACTCCAAATCTCAACTAATAAATGCTTTGTCCTACACATTGGCAAAAAAAGTCAGAACACCAAATACAAGTTGGGCGGAAACGATCTCATAAATGACCCTCACTTTGTCAAGGAGCTACGACTACTCATCTCAAATGATGTAAGCCCCAGAGCTCAGTGTAACAGCATTGCCAAAAAGGCATTAAGAATTGTTAATCTAATCTTGTGAAGCTTCTTTTCTGGTAACATTGAATTGCTAACTAGGGCATACAAAACTTTTGTCAGACCAATTCTTGAATACAGCTCATCTGCCTGGAATCCACACTGTATATCGGACATTAACACAATTGAGCAGATCCAGAGGTATTTCATGAGAAGAGTATTCCACTTAGTGGTGAAATCTAATTTTTTTTTACTACCTGTTCTGTGGGCATGGCTTGGTGGGTGTGGTGTGGCCTGGTGGGCATTGCTTGATGGGCATGGCAGATACTGCAAAATGTCCATTCCCACCCCACTCCTGGGGGAAGGATATTGCAAATTCTCCATTCCCATTCCACTCAGGGGCCAGCCAGAGGTGGTATTTGCTGGTTGTCCGACTTACTCAAAATTTCCACTACTAGTTCTCTGAATTGCTCAAAATATCTGCTACCAGTTCTCCAGAATCTCTCAGAACCTGCTGGATTTAACCTCTGATTCCACTCCTCTACTCACAATAGAATTCCTTATGCCACCAGACTTGAAATTTTGGGCTTGGACAATCTGGAACTGCACCGCCTACGGTCCGATTTAAGCATAGTACACAAAATTGCCTGCTACAATGTCTTACCTGTCAACTTCTTCAACTTCAACTACAATAATACATGGGCAAACAATCGATACAAACTCAAGGTAAACCGCTCCAAACTCGACTGCAGAAAATACGACTTTAGCAACAGAATGTTGGAAAATACGACTTCCAACATTCTGGAATGTTCTACCTGACTCCATTGTTACAGCCTCAAACCCTCACAGCTTCAACCTCAAACTATCAACCGTGGACCTCACACCATTCCTAAGAGTACTGTAAAGGGAGTATACCCCAGCGTGCCTATCATCCCTGTCCTACTGTCCCCATTTATCTGTACTTACTATGTTTATGTTTATACCTATATCTTCTATCTTGTACACGTTTGACAAAGAAAATAAATAAAAATAAATAAATAAATAAATATTTTTGTTTCAATGATTTATGCATGTTTGTAAAATATACCTTCCACACATAACATTTCCATGAATTTCCATACACATCTTCATGTTAGCACCTCCCTTTTCTGTCTATTCTATTATAGGAGAAACGTCTTTCCCAAAACATACCTATTGAAATTCTGCTATAAAGCAGCATATTTTAGGAAATAAAACAAGCTTGTTAACAATAATTAAATTAAGTAGATAATGAAGTCAGGATTCAAATGTACTCAAGGGCATTTCTGTGAGCAAATCTGCAGTCAATTAATAACAAAAATGTTTGGCTTTTCTGCACCATTGGTACATATATCCAGTTTATAATAACATGTACCTTACAAAGTTTTTATTTGGAATAAAGTACCCTTTTAATACCTTTTAACAATGTAAGTGGGATTGAAGCAACTTGTTTTGAACACAAGACAGCTATCAAGCCACATAATTCACTAAGTATTTAAAATGGACATTATTTATTTTCAGATTAAGGCAATGTTTACAAAGTGACAACAAGGTAGAATATGTAGTAAGAATATAATGAGCCATCCTGGATTATGTCATAGGCTACCACAGAGTTCTATGCAACACAGTGTGAGATAGTGTTGAAGAAAACAAGTGTATTCCAGTGAAAAGATCAACTTTTTCATATTTAAGCTCTTTAAAATGGATAGACCCTTTCTAGACCGGGACATTATTTATTTTTAGTTGGCCAATTTGGCTTATAAGTGCAGCTTCCCCTACCTCTGTCTCATTTTATTCAAAGTGCCTTCTGAAAAAGCCTGCTATAAAACTCAATTTGCAGAATGCTGAAAGATTCAAGCAACCATTGCATCAACAACTTATAACTGCTGACTTTCTCTGTATCAGAAAACAGACCCATTCATCGTAAGGCTTAAGAAAAAGACAAGTAGTCCCCTTAGATAGACCAGACCAGAAACAGAATAACAGAATCAGAAAGAACTTTGTAGGTCTTCTAGTCCAACCCCGTGCTCTGGCAGGAGATTGTCTACTGTTCTGGATGAATGGATGTCCAATCTCTTCTTAAAAGCCTCCACTGATGGGGCATCCACAACTTCTGAAGGCAAATCATTCCACTGGTTAATTGTTCTCACTGTCAGGAAATTTCTCCTTAATTCTAGGTTGCTTCTCTTTTGATTAGTTTTTATCCATTGCACCTTGTCTTATGATCAGGTGCTTTGGAGAATAGGTTGATCCCCTCTTCTTTGTGGCAGCCCCTTAGATATTGGAGCACTGCTATCATGTCACTCCTAGTCCTTCTTTTCATTAAACTAGACATATCCAATTCCTGCAACTAATCTTCATATATCTTAGCCTCCAGTCCCCTTATCATCTTTATTGTGCTTCTCTGCACTCTTTCTAGAGTCTCAACATCTTTTTTATATTGTGGTGACCAAAACTGGATGCAGTATTTCAAGTGTAGTCTTACCAAAGTATTATAAAGTGGTACTAACATTCACATAATCGATTCCTCTGTTGATGCAGCCTAGGACTGCATTGGCTGCAAAAAAGAACTCTATGAGATTTGTGTTTAGAAAAAAATGCTTTCAACTCAGTTACCGAAGGCCTGACACTAACTTAAGCATAGGCATTTATCCAATATCCTTGGCAGTGATAATGTAAACAAATAATTTATCCAGTTGTTCTGTTATTTCTCTACCTTTCTTGAAATACTCAATGAAAAAAAAAATGATGTTGACCCTATTAGCGTATCTAGCTCCAAAGTCACTCAAATATCATTTCCACCATAGAATACAACAACTAGAAGGGAATGTTTAGAGTAGGGATGTCCAACCTTGTCAATTTTAAGACTTGTTGACTTCAACTCCCAGAATTCCTTATGCTGGCTAGGGAATTCTGGGAGTTGAAGTGCACAAGTCTTACAGTTGTCAAGGTTGGACAGCCCTTAGTTTAGGTTGTTAAATCTAATCTCGGTCCACTGCACAAATCCTGATCAAAAGACAAGTGCCTTCTAAGGTATGCTTGAACATATTTAGTAACTAAGAATCATCATCTTTTTAATAGGTTCCCCTGCTGAACTGCTACTATTGTTAAAGGTACTTTCCCCCCTTGATTTTAAATAGTTGAAATTCGTACAATTTAAGAACAGTTATCATACATTCTGGGGCCATACATTACAAGTTATAGCTTTCTTCTAGGTTTGTGTGAAGCAGCCATGGTGTGTCTTTTTGAGGTGCTTCTTCGCCACAGAGAAAATACAATTTTCCCCATCAATCAAGGGGTCGACACAATTTTTTTCGACAAGATGGTTGGATTTTTTCTGAGCTTCTTCTCTATTGTCTTAAAATTGAGTTATGGCAACTGGACATATTTTAGTTAATTTGAGATATTTCGCTGTTCATCCAAGCAGTTTCTTCAACATATTCTTCTCTGGATCTCTGAATTACTGGAAAAGTTGGAAGAAGCTTCTCCAAAGGTGCTGAACAAGACTTTCAGAGCAACATGAAGAAAAGCGACATGGCAATTTCACTAAAGCTATAAAAAATTCCTCACAGGAGAGTTTCCTGTTACCTGATCATGCTTTATTCCACTGAACTTCAATTTATTTGAAACCTCCTCAAAGAATGATGATTGAATTAGACAGAAATACCCAAGGTGAGGTTTTCCCACTTCAAGGAAGGATTGAATTATTATTTCCACAATTTGGAAACTGTATGCATATGCAAGAAAAAGAAATAGGCTATGAAAAATAAACTAAGTTCTTCTTTTTCCCTCAGGCAAACCAGCAATTTCCTATATGCCAATTCTCCACTGCTAATTTAAGTTTACAGGCCTCTTCCTCCTGACAGACAGTTACTGTTATATCATTTTATCATAAATCTGAACTGTTATGTTTCAAATTGTCCTTACATGTACAAAATGCTGATTCCTAACCACTTTGTGAGATCTGCAGAATAGATCCTGGGATTTAAAAAACAAACACCTAATAAATAAATAAATAAGAGCCTACTTTCATTTAAAGGTAAAGGCACTGCAGAAAAACCTCCTGAGTTTCTTAGGAGAAGAAAATTGTTGCCAAATAGTGCTATGCCATAAATAAGGATGATATTATATATAATAGAAGGATACTGTAACTATTTCATATTTTCAACAGATGATAACTATTTGAAAGACAAGCAGCTTTATTTGACCTCAAAGGTTCACTAAAATATCGCAACAGCAATTTAGCTAATGGATTGTCTTAGTAGGAAATTTAGGGTGAAATTCTTTCATCTAATGTAGATTTTCTATTTTGCATAATGGAATATATTTTTGATTACTGTATGTAATTTGACTGCCCATTTCTGAAAGCTAGGCAACACTGCAATGAGAGAAATAAAAGAATCCATAAATTTTATTACTCTAGTAAATAGCATCCACCCTCTCAAATCACCTTAAAAACCATTTGCAAAGCAATCACAATGTAGAGATTAAATTGTTGATACTTATTTAGAGATAATAATGCTTTTTAAAATATTGTTTGTTTTTACCAAAAGGCTTAGAAAATGTGAGATTTTACTCACTGTCAAAATGTATACCTGTAAGTACCAATCCTTACAGCTTTCACATTATATATTCTACATTGGATTTAATATTTTTTTTTAAAAAATATTATTTATTTATATTCCGCCTTTATTATTTTTATAAATAACTCAGGACAGAAACATATCCAACACACCTTCCTCCTCCTATTTTCCCACAACAACTCTGTGAGGTAGGTTACTATGACAGAGAGTGTGAGTGGCTCAAGGTTACTTAAGCTAGCTTTCAGGCCTCCGGTAGGACTTGAATTCATCGTTCTGAATTCTAGCCTGGTGCCTTAACAACTAGACCAAATTGCCTCTTTAATAATATTAACCTTGACAACCTAGTGGCTTTTCCTGGCCTCCTTTTGATTGTAAAAGTTCTTTCTTAAGAGTCTTCTATGAGGCTCTTGGGCCAAGATAATGTCAAATCAAATTAAAAGGAAACAAAACTATCATTTTGGTTTCATTTCACCTCATTTCATTTATATCTTCTTAAAGAACAATAGTAAATTCATGTTTGTTTATTTGTTTTAAATTCAGACAGTTTTTTTTTTAAATTAAATTTGATTTATATGCCACCCTTCTCCAGAGACTCAGGGTGGCTTACAATGTGTTAAGCAATAGCCTTCATACTTTTGTATATTTATACAAAGTCAGCTTATTGCCCCCCACAAACTGGGTCCTCATTTTACCTACCACGAAAGGATGGAAGGCTGAGTCAACCTTGAGCCTGGTGAGATTCGAACTTACAGTAATTGCAGACAGCTGGTGTTAATCACAATGCTTTTAGTCTGCTGAGCCACCAGGCCCTTTTTGTTGTTGTTTAGTGGCTCTGACTTCCACGTTTAGACCAGGGGTGAAATGCTACTAGTTCGGACTGGTTCATTCGAACTGGTAGCGATGGCGGTGGGTGATTCGGAGAACTGGTAGCGATGTCAGCGCGAGGCTCTGCCCATCTGCCCGGTCATTGTTACTTGCTGGTTTTAACCAGGAAGTAACCTGTTTTTTACTCTCTGTGCATGCGCAGAAGGGTTTACGCATGCGCAGAGGGAGCGCGCATGGCGCATGCACTTCCGAACCGGTAGGGAAGGTAAGTAGATTTCACCCCTGGTCTAGACATCAGATATGTGCTGTGAGGGATCATATCCACTGATCAAACCCAGAAAATTAGAGTTGGTTCTTTGAACTCTAAAGCACCTCCTTTCTAATATTTATATACTTCTTGAAAGGTGAAATTAGTATTATCTGAATGGATGACTGAGAGTTCTGCAGAAGAATAAAGCAGTGTGGGATAATTTTAAGATAAGTATGCTAATGATTAAGATTCCTAGCTAAACAAAACACCCATAAACATTATGTTCCTGACAGCTGCGAGCATAAGAATCTAAAATGGCAGTAGCCAATACTAGACAACACTGAACCATGTAATTTACATCTTAGAGAAATTAAACACAACATAATGGTTTAGCTTCCAGGCGAAAATACTATTAAATCTGCTCTAGCAGATTATGACATCATCTGAAACCGCAGGATACACATTTCATGCCAGTTATTATGGTTAGTATTATCTACTGCAGTTCTTATTATTTTTTATTTAATTCATTATAGGAATTGTTATTTTTACTAGATGCTTATGCTATTAGTTGCTGCAAAAATACCCCCCAGAGACTCAATGGTGTTATTGGAGTGTTTTAAATGAGCTACCTAAAATGAACCCCTATTTTACCGGTATTGTCCAGGGATGCTACTTGCAATTCAAAAGGGTTTAAATTGGTCTGATGATCCTATTCACTTGATTTCTTTTCTCCTATCCTGTTCCAATTTCATGACTCAGGGTCTCTGGAATTGATTAGAGATCTTCTGTCTTACAGTTCCTGCACTTGGCGATAGTATCTCATTCTTTCCTTTTCCTTTTCTGAGACTTCTGTCATGCCATTACCTATGCTCGAATAACAATAGGAAAAAGAGTCTATTTCTACATTATGTCAGTTTTGCATGACTTCACATGAAGGTTCACCCTGTTTCTGTATTAGACTATGTTTTAAAAGGAAACAGTACAAAAAAATGTATGCGAATTTATATCTAAACACTGTATTTAGGGAGTCCTTGACTTATTGCTTGTCGCTTAGTGATTGTTCAACTATATAACAAATTTGCCAAAAGGTACTTATGGCCAGGATTTGAAGTTCTGATAGCCTCCCTCCTGTGGTCACATGATCACATTTTGAGTGCTTGGCGCAGGCCTGCATTTCCAACCATTTGTAATGGTCACGTCATGTGATTTACAACATTTTTTTGTTGGAAACCAATATTTACTTCTGGTTTCTGGCAAAAAAACCTATTGCTGTCAATGGGTTTGCTTAACAACCATGGTGCTCGTTTAAGGACAACCCCAAAAAAGTAATAAAATTGGGTTGGTCATGACCTGTTTAAGAACCAGCAGAACATACAACCATAATTCTGGCTTTAATTATTATTGCATGTTGAGGACTATTATTGCATGTTGAGGACTACTAGAAAGAGGATTATCCTAAATAAAAAATGAATTTTCTGAACAAAAAACCAAAAGTCTAGTATTTAAGGTCAAAATCCCGCTTCAGCCATGGAACCTTCCTAGTGACTTTGGTCCAGTCTGCCTATCTCACAAGATTGTTGCTGTGAGAAAAAAAATGGAGGAGGCAGTATTAAATATGTCAGCTTGAGGTACTAGAAAAATGGTAAACAACTGTAGCATGTAACAAAGAAGCAAACAATAAAAATGACATGTATATAAGAATATACTGCAACATAAAATTGTGGACAATGCCAAGCTCCACATTTTCCAAACCTAAAGTTGATATGTCTAGCAAAAGCAATATTGTGATAAATGTGCCTATAGGGGACACTGTTATATTTGGGTATATTTATATGTATACTTGTATACATACATACCAGGGGTGAAATGCTACCGGTTCGGACTGGTTTGGCCGAACCGGTAATGATGGTGGCATGTGGTTCGGAAAACTGGTAGCGATGGCAGCACGACGCTCCGCCCACCCTTCTGGTTGTCATTACTTCCTGGTTTTAACCAGGAAGTAACCTGTTTTTTACCCTCTGCACATGCACAAAGGATTAGCGCATGCGCATAGCGTCCGTGTATGCATGTGATGCGCATGTGTGTGAGGGGAGCAAGCGCACGCACATGGCACGTGCACTTCTGAACCAGTAGGGAAGGTAAGTAGATTTCACCCTGATATGTACATTTGAGTGTGTAACTATATGTATATAGGTCCATAAGAAAAAACGATTAATTCAATTTTAATAATCATAATTGCCTATAAAGAAAAGTTCCTTATTTATAAAATTACTTGGCCCCTGTCTCCACATACCAACCTTTATCTCTCAGATGTCAATTCATGCAAGATAATCCCCTCAGGAAGAACAGTGAGGAGGAAATTAGATAAGAATAAAGAATAGCTACACAAGAAAGAGAAGAAAATTAAAGGGATGGAAAATGGAGGGAAATGTGGCAAAAGGAAGAGGAGGAAAGCAGAGGAAGAAAGAAGAGCATAAGAAGCCCTCTTTAATTGTTACAAAAATTTATTACTAATCCACTTCTTCCTAAGTAATTCTTTAAATTACTTAGTAAATAGAACTTGTATAATTAATGCTACTCTGGAAAGCCAAAAGAGTGGGTCAGTCCTTAAGTGGCAAGATGTTTCAAAGAGTAGGTGTCAGAGTAGAGAAGGCTCTCCCCCTAGACCCCCACCAGCTATAATTCTTGTCCAAAGAGTTATAGCTGCACCAGTGGTGGGTTGCCCCCAGTTCAGACTGGTTCTATAGAACTGGTAGTAAAACTGGAGGGAGGCTCCGCCCACCCGACATCATCAGAACGTTTCTGCGCATGCAGAAGAGCGTGTGCGTGGCCCCGTTGCGAACTGGTAGTAAAGGTAAGTAGAACCCACCCCTGATCTGCACCATGCCCTCCTCTGCTGGCTTAAGTAGCACAGATCAATGCCAGATAATCAGCTCCTCAGATAACCGGGTCCCATGTCATGAAGGGCTTTAAAAGTGATAACTAACACCATGAATTGGACCCAGAAGCAGACTGGCAACCAGTGTGGCTTCTGGAACAGCAATGTTACATGTGTCATCCTAGGGGTGGTCAGAACTGTCCATGCTGCTGCGTTCTGTATCAATTGTAGCTTCTGAACACCCTTCAAGGGTAGTCCCATATAGAGCTCATGGCAGTAATTTCCTTTAATTATATGCCAGAGATTCATCCAATCAATTTAAAATCTCAGTGTCTCACTTAACAACCGTATTGGTTCTTCAAACATCCTTCCCCAAAAGTATGTTGACCACACACTCTACAAATAGATGACTAACATATATTATATCAATAGATGTCTAGTGTTGGAACACTTGAAATATCACTTGGGGCATTACATGTTGTTAAACATAGTATGCTTAAAGCTTGTCAGAGAATGATTTGTTCCTGCAGGAAATGAAACAAATCCCAAGGTTGGTGATATAGTTTTCTCTCTCCACCTTTGGAATGTAAGCCTCAGCCTAATGTTGTATTATGCCATTCACAATGTTTACTACTCCCAGAAGTTTTATTTTGACGCAGTTCCAATCTGTTACTGCCTACAAAGAATTTCCTAGAGCCCTCATTGGCAGATCTGTCTCCATACCTCAATTTTGTCTCTAGACATCAACGTTCATTCCCTTAAAATGATCCAGGCTTTTCTCAGTAAACAAGGACTGCATATTTCTCCTTTCACCTCACGAGAAGCCCCTCCTCCATTCTTTCCCATATCTCTTCTCTAGGCCTAACCTTCTTCCCATCAATCTCGCTCATTACATTCTTGATAAATGAAATCTGCTGAAAAGTATAATGTTGGTACAGTACTAAAGACATACAGATGTATTTAATTCCAAGTTAAAACAATATGCAGAGAACTTAAAGTGGTAATATCAACATTCTATTGGCTACAAAAGTGGCTGAAAATCATGAGCATATGGTCAAGAAAATTACATTAAGTCACCCAGAGTGGAACTTGATTCAACAGAAATCTTATTACGGGTAGTTCTTGACTTACAACTGGTTGACCAGTGATTTTGGGCACTTGGCAACCAAACCACATTTACTGCTCTTTGAAGCATCCTGTAGCCACCTGACCATGATTTAGTACATTTTAGCAGGAAACCGGTGTTTATTTCTGCTTTGTGGCAAAAAAATGCCCCATAGCGAACAATGGATTTGCTTAATGAGCACAGTTTGCTTTATGGCCATAGCATTTGGTTAACAATTAGCACAAAAATAGGTTGTAAAACTGTGTTGGACAAGTGATGACCTATTATGCGATTGTTATGACTTACAACTGTAATTCCCATGCTCAAATATAGTTTATTAGAGTTTTAAATCAAGGATTACCTATACTACTTCTATACGAGCAGAAATACAATATTCACTACATTAAAGAGTTTCTTTGTAAAGCAATGGGGGGCAATGCTGCCTTTAGATATTGATTAGCTGCTTCTGTCTGCAACCACAGCAGCATAGTTAATATAAGTAGTTCTCGACTTACGAACACAACTGAGCCCAAAATTTATGTTGATAAACAAGGCAGTTATTAAGTGAGTTGTGACCCACTTCATGACCTTTTTTGCCACCGCTGTTAAATAAATCATTGTAGTTGTTAAAATGAATCATGAGGTTGTTAAGTGAATCTGGCTTCCCCCATTGATTTTGCTTGTTGGAAGCCAACTGGGAAGTTACATGTCTGTCTGTCTGTCTGTCTGTCTATCTATCTATCATCTATCTATCTATCTATCTATCATCTATATTGCCACCTACTCATGCATATAGATTTAAGGCACCTTACAAGGATATAAAAACAGCATATAAAAGAAAGGGGGCATGTATAAGCACACCAGCGTGCCTACTGTCCCTGTCCTACTGTCCCCATTTACAATATATGTAATTATTCTATGTGTTTATCACTATGTTTTGCCTATTTATATCCTTTTATTTGTGCCAATTTTTTTCATCTGTCCATGTCTATGTCTATACTGTTACTTGTTTCCTTGTACCTGTTGATAAATAAATAAATAAATAAAAATAATAAAATAATAATCTCCCCCCCACTCCTGCAATAACACACATTCATGCTAGCCATTTAATGGGATCCCCAGGCCCACTGACAGAACCACCAGAACCAAATGGTGATCACATGACCTCGGACCAATGAAACTGTCATAAATACATTCCAGTTGCCAAGTGTCTGAATTTTGATCACCTGACCATGGAGATGCTTCAACAGTCATGTGAAAACCAACCATAAATCACACCAGAGCCGTGGTGGCGCAGTGGTTAGAAGACAATACTGCAGGCTAATTCTGCTGACTGGCGACTGCCAGCAGTTTGGCAGTTCGAATCTCAGAGGCTCAAGGTTGATTCAGCCTTCCATCCTTCCTTCTGAGGTCAGTAAAATGAGGATCCTGATTGTTGGGGGCAATATGCTGATATTGTAAACTGCTTAGAGAGGGTTGAGTACTGAGAAGTGGTATATACTGTAAGTCTATGTGCTATTGCTATTTTTAGTGCAACTTTGAATGGACACTAAATGAATTGTAGTAAGTCAAGAATTATCTATAGTAAGGGCTGATTAGAGCTACTTCCACCCTGTTGGAAGACATATCACAATAAATAAATATCAATATATTAAAGGAGACCACAGATACCAGGCTGCAATGAAAAATACAAAGAGAGTTTATAGATAATGCAGATCAGCAGGGTAGCTGCTATTCTTTATAGGAATACTGTTTCTTATAGTGAAAATTCATATCTGAACATATATAGAGAGATTTGTTTTTAACTAAATATTTATAGATTCCTAACCCAATACCTAACTGAATGGAGGACAAATTACATTATATGGCTTATTCATATGTACTCAAGTTTGATTGCACCCTGTGCTTGTTTTGAACATGGATAAAGATACTTTGTTATTTAAGTATATGAAGCAAAGCTTGAAACCATATTATATTGTATGCTTTAAGAAGATAAAGAGCCTTGATAGTACAGTGGTCTACGCACCCTATTATTAACACAGCTGCCTGCAATTTACTGCTGGTTCAAATCTCTCCAAGGCTCAAGGTTGACTCAGCCTTCCATCCTTTCTAAGGTAGGTGAAATGAGGACCCAGTTTGTGGGGGCAATAAGATGACTTTGTATAAATATACAAAAGTATGAAGGCTATTGCTTAACGCATTGTAAGCTGCCCTGAGTTTCCGGAGTAGGGCGGCATATAAATCAAATTAAAAAAAAAAAAATGACCTGATTAACTTGTCCTCTTTTTGCTAACTCACTAGTGCTCTAATACAGTGGTTCCCAACCTTTCCATCTTGGAATGAGTGGTGTGTGTGTGTGTGTGTGTGTGTGTGTGTGTGTGTGTGTGAGAGAGAGAGAGAGAGAGAGAGAGAGAGAGAGAGAGAGAGAGAGGAAGGGAGGGAGGGAGGGAGGGAGGGAGATGAGCACATATGCATACACAGCTCCACTCGTGTGAGCGGTGGGCAAGCATGTGCGCACATGAATTTCCACTCATGTGAGCAGGGGCCTTTGTGCTCACGTGTGAAGCTCCATCCACTTGAGCTTGAGTGGAAGATGCTTGTGCTCGTGTGCAAAGCTCCGCTTGTAGGAGGGGAGCTTCAGGTGCGAGCACAAGCATCCTCCCCTCAAGCACCCTCCACTCACGTGAGTGGAGCTTTGTGCACCTGTGTGCTTGCCCATTGCTCACACAGCCCGGTTTGAAACAGGCTGTGGCCTGGTAGTAGGCCGCAGCCCGGGGCTTGGGGACCCTTGCTCTAATACATATGCATTTTATTACAGACGTATCCTTAGCTGACAAACAATCCAGGTATTTCATACTTCTTTCTCTCTTTTGTCATTATAACGAAATCTGATATCCTATCTCTTAATAAAAAATTGATTTACATAATTGCGTATCAGAATAAAAGATTATGTGCCCTGATACAGATGGCAGATGCAGAGGAATCTGTTTTAAGGAACTTTCAGATGATCTTTGATTACTTATGCCAATATTTGAAATCGAAGAATTGTTATAACAGCGTTCTTTGTGCCTTGGCATATAGTTATGCTGGCCACATGACCATGGAAGTGTCTTTGGAGGAGACTGGCTCCCTTGGCTAAGAAACGGAGATGAACATCAGCTTCTAGAGTAAGACATGACTGAAAACCCTTATCTCTGCATAACAGAGAACGTTACAACTAGCCCCTAGCAGAATATAGTCCATAATCCAAATCAGATATTTAATGTTGGGATCATTGTTTCATTGATTATGTGGCATCAAGTCTTTTTCAACTTCTAGTGACCTCACACATTTTCTCCATTCCTAACTGTTCTTTAAGTCTCCCAATGCCACACTTGTCACTACTGCATTCGAGTCCATCCAACTTGCTGCCAGTCATCCTCTTCTCTTTCCTTCCATCTTTCCCAGCATTCAGGTCCTTTCCAGAAAGGTGGGTCTTTGCATAATGTCTCTGAAGTAGAATAATTTGATCCTGATCATTTGTTGGAATCATATCTGATGGGTAATCATCAATCAATCAATTTCTATAACGACATTATGACTTTTAGGCAAAACTGATATCAAGAAAATTCAGGGCAGAGAAAGTTGTTTTTTTGCAGACCACTGAGTGTACTTATTTTATTTATTAAATTTATATGCTGCCCCTTTCACCTATGAGGAGACTTTGGGCTTTATATATTTTATTTCCACCATTCCAGATTAAGGGCAATCATGAGTGTCTTTCTATTTGCTTCATCAGGTTTCTTATTATAGCAGCATTTCCAGGTCTTTGAAAGCTGAATTCTTTGCTCCTCTACTTCTTCTTCCAGCTATCTAAATAAACTGATGTAGTAAAAAGAGGATTTTATCACTAGGAATTGGTCTATAATGATCTTAAATACAAAGCACAATCCAACCTGAGTAGGTCGCTGGGACCAGAGGTTTAGCCTTCCAAGCTTTTGAACTGCAAGCTTTTGAATAATGGATGGAAACTGAACAAGGAGAGATTCAACCTGGAAATAAGGAGAAATTTTCTAACAGTGAGAGCAATCAACCAGTGGAACAGCTTGCCTTCAGAAATTGTTAATCTGCTGCTGGAGTCCATCTTCAGGGAACCTCTCTCTCTCTCCAGAATGCTTGCTCTGGGCTGTTGTATGCATAGCATTTATGTGATGCTTTTAGTTGTGGCTTTTAGTTGTTAATTGGGATGGGGCTGGCTGGCTATTAAATCATTGGTTGTTGTTTCTTTGTGCTGCTGCACCCTTGGCTCCTAAGTACTGATCAGCTGGTGGCAAATTAGCACAGGCTCCCTGTCAGTCAAGAGGAATATGATTTACCAGTACTAGGCAGGCAACACCTCAGTGTAGACAGATAGAAGATATCTGAGGATGGGCTCCAGCATGAGTCCGAAAGCTTGAAGGCTAAACCTTTGGTTCTGGGGACCGACTCAGGTTGGATCCTGCAACATTATCCTGGAACACATATATTTGCCTTCATTTGACAAAACACAACCATCGTCAGCAAAATAACTCTAGTGGAATATCTTTAAAATTAACATGTACACACCTGGATGCTACTGGATGCCTCTTTGATCTGAGGACTGCAAACAGTCATAGCATTGCTTTTTTCTCCAGTATCCCAGTATATAGTAGAAATTGTGTTTCTCCATATGTACATTTCACAGCTCTACCACACCTGTAATCTCATTGTTTGTCCCTAAAATGATACCAGCACATGTACTTTCTGAGCTGCCCCTGCTGTTTATTTCCGCCTCTGCTGAGCTTTACAGGAAAAGAACAAAATAAATGTAATCTTATCCCTAGCACACCAGAGAACAAATAATGACCCTGCAGCCTTCCTTAGAGATAGGAGAGAATTCAATGAAAATGTGATTAGCAATTAGAAAGTATGGGGAATTGAAGCTAGTAAGTGATGAATCTGACAATCTGGTGCATTAAATCATCATTCATAAAAAAAACATGGTTAATGTACTCCTGCAATTATGAAAAATCAAACAAATGCTAAATTGATGAACATGATGATCTGTGAGCATTTCTCAAAAGAATTGATCTGAGCACCTAGTATCGTCCCTCATCCTATGTTCTTCAAGGAGCATACCACATTGCTGAGCTGCATGGCTAATTCTCTTATTTTCTTGTCTTTTTTTTTTAAATCTCTTATCCCATTTATTCTTTAATAGCCATTGGTATTGAAGCTGATGCCTGCAAAAGCAAGTGAGTTGATTAATAGGTATTTTATACATCTGGTATTTTCTCATAAAAGACTGGTAAACTTATTTCAATTATCATACCACCAACAAGGATGCAATCTGTTCACAATGGCTGTTTACGAATGGCTGCTTTGGGTAATGACTGTTTTCTTAGCGCAGGAAATGAAATATAATATTATTAAACAGAGATATGCGGAACAATATGTCAACTTATCTGTCTTCCTGATGTTTATAGGACTCATTTTTCCTTTGTAATGTTTATTTTATTTTATGGGGCCAAACAGAAGACCATCGCTTCTTTACAAAGACTTCATTTCTTTTATTTTTCCTTTAATGTCCTTGAATATTAGCTTTTACATGCTTGGAAGTAATCAGGGTAAAAAAAAAAACACAACCCTCATACTTGGTATTTATTAATTCAGATAAATAGATGAAAATGAAAATGAGGCAAGATGTTTATCACTGAAATAATTGGTAACACCTTTTAGTCTGAGAACTAAGCATTCCCTATATCCCCATTACATGGGAGAAGCATGACAAACACTTTTTGAACTGATATGCACATTACTTGCTAGTTGAGTTTACCAAAGAACCTAGCAAAAGTGGATTGGAGACCATTGAAGAAGATGCAAATAGATTAATCAATGTACGGGACACCAAAAACAGGTATGTACATTTATTTACTTCCACAGTACTTCCACAGTCTGCTGGGCCTGGTGGCTCAGCAGACTGATAGCATTGTGATTAACACCAGCTGTCTGCAATTACTGTAAGTTCGAATCTCACCAGGCTCAAGGTTGACTCAGCCTTCCATCCTTTCTAAGGTAGATAAATTGAGGACCCAGTTGTGGGGGCAATAAGCTGACTTTGTATAAATATACAAAAGTATGAAGGCTATTGCTTAACGCATTGTAAGCTGCCCTGAGTTTCCGGAGTAGGGCGGCATATAAATCAAATTTAAAAAAAAACAAACAAAAAAACCCCCCAAACCCATATTTTCAAATAGTGAGGACTGACATGGAAAATGAGAAACAAGGAAAAGTTAAGCAATAAATAATCTAGTACAGGGGTGTCAAACTGATGGCCCACGGGCCGGATGCATCAAGTGAAGGCCACGCCGACCCCAGTTCCATGAATGGGAAAAATGTCACGAAATGTCACATGACGGCAACGTGATGCCACAAGTTGGACACCTGTGCTCTAGTAAGACATAAAAATACTCCGTAATCATTTGAATATGCTTTTGAAAACAAAAGGTGAGATGGAGGGGTAGTTGTAGTGGGTAGAATTAGGTAACTGTTACCTTAAATATAAATATATCTACCTTGGGAAAGAATATAATACAATCATTTTTATTAGCTCAGTAACCTGAGCTTGGATATTAGAATGCCCACAGGTCTGGACACACAACGAGGAACAATTAAGATCTGAGAATAAAATCTGACCTCTGATATAAATAAAAAAATGTCCTTTGTACCTTGCTTTTGTTTGCTTCTGTGTTGGTTCAAAGTATTGTTTACACAGTTCATGGGTAAAAGGAAATGAAAGAATTATTGGTATTGCCAGTATATTAAAAAAAGAAAATTAAAAAGAAAATAAAGGTAAGTCACATCTAGGAACAGAATATGTAGCGTGGCCTAAACATATTCCAATAGTAGTCAATGCTGGGTTTCTAAAAGCAAAAGTCTCAATATACTAAATAGGTAATTGTTTGTACTGCTAAGAAACACTTCAGAAAATTATTTTCAAGTCTGTCCGAATGTGAGGAAGTATTTTTTTTTCATTTTGCAAGCGGGTGCTATTCTTAGGATCCTTTGGAAGGTGTCTTAAAGGGAACCCTCTTAAAGGATTATGAGAATAGCGCCCATTTGCAGGGTGGCACAAGGAGGCCTCTGAAGGGTAAGCCTTGCATCAGCTGGGTGTGACTGCCAGAAGCTCTAGAAAAACAAAAAGGTAAATTGTGTGCTTCTGGGCCCTGGAGTTGGCTGAGGGTTTCTGCACATGGCTGCCTGGCAAGCAAGCTGAAGGCATCCAGAGTACAACAGTTTTGCATGTACTGTTGTGTCTTGTTTTTGTATGCTTGTGTGTTAATTCAAAGTATCGTTTACCCAGTTTCCATGTACAAGTGGGTCCTGGGTCCTCCCTCACTCCCTGAGGTAACCCTGTGCTTCACTTAACAACTGCAATTAGGTGAGCTGGGATTCCAGTTGTTGAGTGACATCTTGCTTAATGATCACTTCACTCAACAACTGAAATTCTGGGCCACTTGTGGTCATAAATCAAGGATTACTTGTAATAAAGTCACATTTAGGAGTGCTTCAGAGTTGGATGATAGCCATCTATATGAGAAGCTTGTCCCTTGACATACAGTATATGCAGTGGTAGGATTCAGCTGATTTTGTCCGGATCGTGTAAACCGGTAGCGGTGACTGTGGGAGGCCCTGCCCACCTGTCCGGATGTAATGCACGACTACTGCACATGCACAGAAGGCCGTGCACATGCGCAGAGGTAATGCACGTGAGTGAAACGAGCGCACGCACAAGCGCTCACATTTGCGAAATGAATCCCATATGTTTAAGTAGCCAATTTTTGAAGCTCCAAAAGGATTTCAAAACAAGCATATAATTGCTTGGGTTTTGCTTTATTTTACTTTACTTTATTCTGGAGCCAAAGCATGAGAAAGTAGGTGCCCTTATTATTTACAGAACATTGATTCTTACTTCACCATGTGAAATTTCTGATTGTCTTTCAGGGGTTTGAAGCTTATGGAGATTATTTAATGCCAGCTTCCCAACATGGCACAACCAACTGGCATTTTAAGAGACTTGCTGGTTGAGATTGGTGTTGAGATTGGTGTGTGTGTGTGTGTGTGTGCAAACTTTCAGAAATACAGTACAAATATACAAATGAAAACTATAAACAAAATCCAAATCATCCATGCAATTTATAATCTGGGGATATGATAAGAATAAATAGCTCTGTCATCTTCAAATGTTCACAGTTACTATTTAGGCATTACTGAGGCATTTTCAGATGATACACTTTATGATACTTTGATGTAGACTGTGGGGTGTAAGTAACTTGCATTTATGGCTATAAAGAGCAAGAGGAAGAAAAGAAACGAGATGTATTCACAGTATGCAACAATATAATGAATGAAGAAAATATGAATTAAGTTATTAAAATAAAGATGCAAATAGTAATTGTAAAGATGGTTGCCATGCGACTGAAAGAACTATGGAAGCAGCACATAAATGCATTTGTTAAGTGTGCTGATATTTTGCCTTGACCTTTTTCAGTTATATGCCTGACCAGACAGTCTGAAAATGTGTTTGCAAGCATGATAACATTAAAAATATTACATGAAGAGGAACGGACAGACCCCCTCATAGAACAGATGAACTTGCTATGTGAGGAGAATAATTATTTTTTATTTTGTTCAAAAGGTTAGGGATAAAGAGTTCATAGGCTAAAAATAAAGAAGTAATTTGTATAGAGACGGTTTTGACAATGTGGGTTATTTATTTTTAAGGGTCCTTTTTTAAGTGTTGGTCAATTCACCGTAGAAAGCCATGTGCTGTAGACTAAAAATATAACGGAACCTTTTGCCTGTATCAAAATGTGACAGCTCACTCATGCATATATACTCATGAATGTTTGAACTGAATCGATGGAAAAACCTTGTACTTCAAGGCCCATTGAGTTTTTAGAAAATTATTTTCACACACACGTTCATGTGTGCATGCACATGTAGGTTGGCAAAAGATCATATAGGTAGCCTTTGATTTACAACCATTCATTTATCTATCATTTGAAGTTATGAAAGCATTGGGGGAAAATTGACCTACATTTTTTTCAACGTCAACAAACAATGGTGGGAATCTGCCAGTTCGCACCTATTCGGGAGAACCGGTTGTTAACTTTCTAAGCAGTTCGGAGAACCGGTTGTTGGAAGAAACTTATTTTGTTTTTTTCCACTTGACAGGGCTAATCCTGTAAGGAAGGCAGGAAGGAAACATTCTGGTGTTGTTTCTAGCCTAATCTTTATTGCCCTGATTACAGAAACTGCCTCTCCGGTTAACCTTTATTACATTGTAACAGTTAAGGCAAAGCGCCCATCGACGTGAGTGATGCTAAATTGGCCACACCCACACGATCACATGACCACCGAGCCATGCCTACCCAGCTGGTCATTAGGGCAGAGAACCGGTTGTTAAATTATTTGAATCCCATCACTGTCAACAAATCCTTACATTTACAACTTTGCAGCGTCCCAGTGGTCACGTGATCGAAGTTTGAGTGCTTGGCATGTATTTACAACAGTTGCAATGTCTGTGTGATCACCATTTCCAATCATCCCAACTAACTTCCCACAAGCAAAGGGGAAATCCAGACTCACTTACTGACCATGGTGGCTCAGTTAACAACTATGGCAAAGAAAGGTTTTAAATTAAGCATGACTCACTTAACAACCACCTCACTTAGTGACAGAAGTTCTGATCTCAATTGGGGTTATAAGTCTAGGCCTACCTGTATATGGAAGTCAGTATTCAATAGTGCAGCCAGAAGGAGTCGGCCTACATTGTAAACCAAACTATAAACCTGCAAGCAGTTTGAAAGCTGACCTTGCCCTGGTTTAATGTCTCCACTATTTAAAGAGAAGATAGTGAACATATTTTTTTGTTTGTATGTGCAACATTTCTTTTACTTTTCTTCTCCTGGGTTCCTTTCCCCAAACATCCCTGGGAGGGCTAGAGCCCCAGGTCAGGGTAGACAGTTTTTCCCTGGAATTTAACGGGGAGGTTGAAAGGAACATGAGCAGAGAAAGTGAAAAGGATAAGTGATTGGAATTAGTGTTGCTCCTGACTCCTCTTCATATCCATCTGGATAGATAACATTTTTCCACCTGAGACTGCATTGCCTTATGTATAATCTGTTAGGAGATGCAAACCAAATACAATGGAGGAATAATGAAATTCCCACAGAGGAGGAATAGATTGTGAAAATTTGTGAACTTGAGGAAATGGTAAAACTGACCTTTTGGTCAGAAAACAAACAATAAAAACTTTTTTTTTTTTTTTTTTTTGAAAGACTGGAAACCTGATAGGGACGTTTTGCTTAAAGAAGAAAAAAATTGACATGATGATTTATGGATCTGAAGATTAAGAAAGATGTGGACTAAATGAGGGTATGAGAAAATTAGTAAAATATTTAGGAGAGAGTATTTCTAGGCTAGTGCCGTATTTCTCAACTGCAGCAGCTTTAATTCCTAGATTTTGCCAGCCAGCATGCTGTAGTCTAGGACATGACTGGCTGAGGAATCATGGGTGTTATAGTCCAAACCAGTGGTGGGTTGCCCCCCATTCGCACCGGGTCTATAGAACTGATAGTAAAACCGGCGGGAGGTTCTACCCACCAACCCCAACATCACCACAACACTTTTGCACATACGAACCGGTGGTAAAGGTAAGTAGAACCCACCCCTGATCCAAACATCTTAATTTGATCAAAGTTGAAAAACACAACTCTAGGCTATGAAAAGACAAGATATATAAACTTCATAGTGCTAAGCACGTAATTAAAAACTGAATGGATTCAGGCTGAAGTTTCTGAAAATTGGGGGAAATGATTACTTAATGTAGGCACTATAAATACAAATAAGCCATATTTGTGCCAGTTACCTTTGATCTTTGCTTTTCTGTGGAAAAAAAATTCAGTATAGCTCTGTTCCTATATATGCTGAACATGTTTTACAATTTATGTTTTAGCAATAGTCTTAGTTTTCTGTACATACATAAATACATACACTTACTTTTGTATAAAGCACACATTAAGAGTGTCTAGAGTATACAGCAGTTTGATCCACGTATAATATTTCCAAAAGACAGAAAACTCAAATATTAAATGTAAATTATAAGTCATGTTCTGGAAGTTTTTTAATGAGCTGAAAAATACAATCTCTGAGAGCCAAACAATGACCATCTACACAATCCAACCACATATATCCTCATAATTAACACAAATATCCAGTCATCTTCAGGTTTATTTCCAGCTACAGCCAATTTCAACTACGAGACATAGTCATTAAGATAGTCATATGAACAAAAATTTGAAGGATGAATGGAGAAGAGAAATGTAAATTCTAATTTAGTTTCTTAAACTTTTGCTGTGATGCAAATAAGAAATCAAAAGTCCAAGAATGTGTATAAACAATGTTGAATCTCCCTGGGAGCACCAGAGAGTGGGAACTACTGAAGATATTGTTTAATTTTATCAAGTTATAACTGAGTCTGAGATAAAGCTGGTATGCTTTGAGGCCTTGTTCTGATATGACACTTCTTTTTTTAAATAATAATTATTATTATTATTAAAACTGGTATCTTACCTCAACCTTGTATACCACAGCTCCTGTTGAGAGACAAAAAGAAATGTGAGATTTCATTGTATTCATTGATGTCTTATTTTTTTTTTAAGAAGTTATATTCAAGATAAAATAGTCAAGGAGGCAGAATAATCCGTCAATTGATTAAAATTATAGTTGTTTGGTTTATTATATTGATTTCCAACTTCTAGAGGAATTGAAAAGACCGAAGGATTATAGTTTTTTTTCATATTTTGTCCTCATTAGTAATCTCTGAGATACACTAGGTTGGGGAACATTTTGTGTTTCTCAAGAGCATTATTAATTGTGAATTGCAAAAGTGACCGTTTTTAGCGTGCATGCACCCCCCCACACACAAACGTCCATCCCTCCACACACAAATGCTGTTATAAAAACAAGATGTAAAATAAGTGTTAAGCCATGGAGTGTAATGGTTAAGGCACCTGATTTAGGATGTCCAGTTTCAAGATTTCCCTGAAGCATTTATTGAGTACAATTTCCAGACCATCTCAATCTAAAAAATAAAAAATAAAATCTAAAGCTTGAGTCAGATATTCTCTCGCAACCCAGATGAATGTTTGTTGTGGAGAAAACTGGCAGAAAAAAATTCTGTAATGTGCTCTTTTGATCTCTCATTCTTTACTGTTTTGCATTTATTCCATTCCTGTTTTCAGTGCCATAAAACTATAGCCATTCTTCTCAACCTCTTCATTTTATTTTTTCCTATATTTAACTATGTGGCAATATTCTAAGGTGCCTCCTCTGTGTTTAGAATTGTTTTGGTTTTTTAGCTTTGTTTTTAAGAAAAGCATTTAAATAAAAAGTGTTCTTTACAGTGCAATGGTAAGTTTCTAAAACTAATCTTAGAAACACAGCTGCAATGAAATATGATCATATGCTTAGTAATTACCTTATAGGTTGTGATGGTATTGAATAATTGTTATTTTGTAGGTCTTTATTGCAAGAACTGTACAGACTAAAATTGGTGAAAGAGGAACCAACAATTCATAGACAAGGCCAGAGGTGAGTTTCAGCAGGTTCTGACCAGTTCTGGAGAACCAGTAGTAAAAATTCTGACTGGCCCCACCCCCATCTATTCTCTGCCTCCCAAGTCCCAGCTGATCGGGAGGGAATGGAGAATTTACAGTATTCTTCCCCTGGATTGGGGAGGGAATGGAGATTTTACAGTATCCTTCCCTTGCCATGCCAAAGCCACGCCCACCAAGTCACACCCACAGAACCAGTAGTAAAAACATTTGAAACCCACCACTGGACAAGGCAGAACCATTATGTAACTAGTGAGTAGATCTGTCCCAGTCTCAAGACTATGAAGAGAATATGAGTTTTTTTAAATTCAGAAAGATATGAGAAAAAGCCTAGAATTGGAGCAAACATGCATATGCATAAGCACACAAGCAGATGGCTTGATGTTTGTGTTTGGTAGTAAGGAGATATTCTGAAAATATACCTTTCTTTTGCAAACTTTAACATTATATTTTTTAATCAACAAATTGTGAGAAGCATTTACTGCTATTGGAAATAGGTGTTGAAAGTCATTAAATTAATAAGCAATGTGATTGTTTTAATAGGCAGTCATGTGTTGGCTATTCAGTTTATTGCATCTAGCTATTTTATCGGAATGTATTAGCCAATTATAAGTTGGCTATTTGGCTTATTGCATCTAGCTATTGTATTGTAATTTATCATAAAAGATCACAATCCATCCAAGACCTACAATTCCCACCAAAAACACTACGAAGAAAATTGAGTTTTCAGTAGTAATCACCTTATATTTATACAACATATAAATAAGGTGAAAATTGCTTTCTTTCCTATTAACAACTCTACTGGAGATCACTAACAAAACTCTCTTGACTCAATTAAATTTGAGGTGAAATTATATTAGAATGAGTTTCTCTATCTGGAGGGAAGTTGCCAAAATTTAATAGGGACACCAGAGAGGTTATAGAAAGGCATTATTGCCATTTTATATAGAGAGATATAAAATGATTAGTCAATGAAAACAACCACAAAATGTCATGTTTTATTTCTGAACTTCACTTTTAAAGCTTGATTTATTTGTTTTTATTATTACTGCCTAGCAAACACTTGAACAATTTGAATAATTTATTTACATAGTAACTTGAAGAAGAATTGTTCTAATTATATTAAAACCAACAAAAAGTATACAATTTGCAGGAAGTCAGCTCCTATTTTACACTGAAAGGAAGGGGGAAAACAGCAATGTAATACTGAATGTATTACTGACACTTTTGATATCTGGACCGAACTAAATAAACTAAATATGCTGGAAAATAAAGTATTCCGGGGGCATGAACTGTAAACACTGTGTAGGGCTGTAACTTCCCAGAATTGTCCTTAAGGCTTTGAAAACTGACAACCATCCATTCACACACACACACACACACACACACACACACACACACACACACAATTTTAAAAAACCCACAACATTAGAAACTTTCTTTCTCCCTCATTTTGGTTTCAGCATGAGGATTCCTGGTTCAGTATGGGATTGCTCTTTGCAAGTGAGTGTAGAAACTAGGTTTCATCCAGGGGTGTCCAATCTTGGCAACTTTAAGATCTATGGACTTCAAAATCTTACTCAGCTTAAGTAACAGTTTTTAAATTTACTCCTTACAACGGACCCCAATCTTTCCACAGTTGAAGTCAGATCGACTCTGTAGCTGGAAGTAAATATTATTATCTCACTCCTAGTTAAAGTACATACATACTTTTACTTCTTAATGGGAGTAAAGCTTGTATCCTAACTATATTATTCCTCTGATGAAAAACATTCTGATTTCTTAAGTCATACTTTTTATAACCCAAGATTTGGATTTAATAAGAAATATGTGGAGGATAGTCCTTATGATTTCCTGGTATCTTAAAAAACTTAAATAAGTTTTTGTGTTGTTCAGTTTCTCTCCGGTACCAGAGAGGTATCTAATGGATACTACTATCAGTTGAAATAAAGTTTTACATTGTCTTTTATTGTTCAAATGGGAGTCATAAAGCAGCTGACAGATTGAGGAATAAGGGATATTCTGGGAACTATTAAAATATGGTATAAAAATACCTTTACAATGATTAGCATGTACAGTTAAGGTGCAGGAGACATTTTTAAAGATTTATTGTGGAACATTGGCTATTTGATTTAACTGCAGATTCATCAATTGCCTGACTCTAATCTCTTGTAAAAAATGACTTCTAGAAGATGGAAAAAGGGGAAAAATGTATAGAACTGCTACTTAATCCTTTTTGCAGAAAATGGCACCCTAAGCCATCCAGTTTCCAATGCAGAAGAATATATAGGAATGTGCAGAAATATGTTATGAAAGATAAAGTCCCTATTTAGAAAATATTATGTGCCTGAATTAACACTTCTTTTGTAAAAAATGTAAACATCTGATTAATTAAAATGTTAAGATGAAAATCCTTGAAAAATGTAGGGTTAATATTATTACTTGAGAGTTTAAGTTTAAAGATAAGATTTAAAATTTTGCATGGTTCATATAAAAATAAATGTTATAATATTTATCCTTTAAATAGCAACTAGCTTATACAGTAATGTAATTAGAGTTCAACAAAAAAAAATCCAACTATTGCCAAAGTTTTCTTCTCTGGAAGCAACTATTTTCGAGAAGTACAAATAAATATAAATTAATGTATACTATTTAAGTAAATATAAAATAGAATTGGGCAAATGGGTTCTCATTTTTTTTTCTATCTATTCTTAGCCATTGAAACTTATATTTCACACATAGGCATACATATCCCTCCTTTTACAACTTATTTCAAAAGGGAAGAGTATTTCTCTGAAATTCATATGGATAGAGAGTGGCACTGGAGCACTTACTTTCTTGTGATGTGGCCAAAGGCAATGTGTGAGAAGGTCCTATTTCTAATTCTACAGCCATTCTTGGGCCTTGTAATTTCTGGAAGTAGTCTTCCATGAATTTTGTTTTTCAACAGTAGTGCTAATGGCACTGCTATGGATGAATCTTATTTTTTAAAAAATGTTGGTTAATTTCTCTTTCCTCTGGAATAAACTGGAGAATTAAATCAACCTGTTTTTCTGCCCATTTTGAAAGCCCATTTCCAGAATCAGTTTGGTTATCTGGTGTTTAAGGCACCAGGCTAGAAACCAGGTGTCTGTGAGTTCTAGTTCCACTTTAGCCATGAAAGCCAATTGGGTGACTTTGGCCTAGTTACTCTGTTTCATCCCATGACATCAGGCTTGAGCAACAAGCCAGACAGTCAATTCCTATCGCAACTAATGGATCTTGGTTGATCTTAAAACAAAAAGAAGTAGACTGCATTTGTGGGAAAACACTTGGAAGGAAAAAAAATGTGCAGAACTCAAACAAATCAACCCTGTGAATTAATATTAATGCATTTCCAATTTGAATGTGCTTATTCAGGAAATCACTCTGTTGCATGATGCCTTTAGATTAGAACACAGAACCACAGTTTCCAAATTGTGTGCGCCAGGATGTAGCTGGGTACTGCAGTGAACTCACAAAGGTCACATGGCATATTTATTTATTTACTTAATTTACATCCTACCTTTATTATTAATACTTTTTTGTAAATAACTCAGGGTGGTACTTCTTCATTCTCTATTTTCCCCACAACAACAATCCTGCAAAGTGGGTTGGGACGTCCCAGAGTTACCCAACTGGTTTTTCATGGCTAAGGTGGGACCAGAACTCAGAGATTCCTGGTTTCTAGTCTGGTTTTTTAACCACTAGACCAAACTTGCTCTTGTAGTCTACTACTTAATAAACAGAACTGTTAGTATGTGTGCTGAGGGGATTCTGGAGTGTTGTGACACACAGTTGTGCACACTAAGAGTGCGGTGAACTGGGAAAGTTAGGGAACTTCTGTTATATACAAATGTGTAAATTCTTTTAGGCAGCCAATGGTGTTCAAGAGTATTGTTTACTTACAGTAAGTTTATTGTATGCAAAAAGTTGAAAAGCAGTTAAATAGTTACAGTGGAAGATTGGATGTAAAAATTAACATAGATAGATAGATAGATAGATAGATAGATAGATATAGATGATATAGATATAGATATAGATATAGATATAGATATAGATATAGATATAGATATAGATGATATAGATATAGATATAGATACCGTGTTTTCCTGAAAATAAGACCCTGTTTTATATTTTTTTGAACCTCGAATTAAGCACTTAGCCTTATTTTCAGGGAGGTCTTATTATTTTGGGGCGCGTGGAGGAAACCAGAGGAAATGGAGGGGATCAGCTGCACATGTGTTTAAATATTTTCGGGGAGGGCTTCTTTTGGGGGGGCTTATTTTAGGGCATGCACTCAAAAGCCCGATTGGCCTTATTATCAGGGGATGTCTTATTTTCAGGGAAACAGGGTATATAGATACATATGGAAAATTTTATGTGGACTTTATGTTGAAAGAAGAAAAATTCAAATTGATGATTTCAGAATTTGGTGATTAAAAAGGAACTGAGGAAAAGGACTGAGGAAAAGATTATAATTACTTCATAGAATGGTAGAAGGCATAATTGTGTTTTCTTTTTAATTCCCTTTTCTTTATTTTCTATCTTTTTGTTTTGTTTTACTATATTAAAAAAAATTATAATAAAATCTATTTTGAAAAAAGGAATAGAATTTTATTTTTAATTTCAACAATGTATTTTACAGTTAAATATGAATATATAAAATGAAAGTCTGTGTTCATGGGATTAGTGGCATGTCAAAATCCGCAATAAATTGGTTGTGGCATTGAAATAGAACCTTTAAACAGATATGTATTATCATAGTTGAATTCACAAAAGGGGCTTCAGTTGCAGAGCTTGACCTTCTCCCATGGATGCTGTTGGTTCAGGTCCACCCAGATACCTCAACTATCTGCATATACATCTTTCTTTTAAAAGAAAGAGATGTAATGACTCCTTGTTTATGGAACATTCTTCCTCCCAAGGTATGGTTGGATCCTATCACTTGCTGCTTTCTGAAAGACCCTAAAAATGTGGCTTTGTCAATGGACCAGGGGAACACAAATGAAAATGGAACCAATCAAGTGGCTGCTCTATTTGTAATGTTGCTGATATGGGGGCGGGGGGAGAAGGTGAGGTAGGGTTTCTTTAAAAAAATGTTTTAAATTATATGATGCATTTTTATTTTTTTAAAAAAGTTGTAAGCTGCAGGGAGCTTACCTATTAATGATTTGGGTAGCTATGTAAATTTGTTTAATAGTAAATATATAAATAGAAAGGAAAGTTGTGTTGGACAGAATCAGGAAGGGATCATCACACTTACCTAGTTTACTAATCCTCCCTATTATTAATTCTTTCAAGGTGGTCATTTGGGACCTGCCATAATCATTAGAGTCTCAAATTATTTCTCCTCAAACATGATTTGGGTCTCTATGCCAGTACTACCAGATTTTAAATATAGCACTCTGTTTTTATGTGTGAAAATTCCTCAAAAAATACCCTTGTTTTACATCTAGCAGAGGCAGACACTGTGATAGTCAACCAGTGCCTTTCCATTCTCCTTCAAGCCCTCCATTTTTGGTGGAATATTTTCAGGGGTTTCCTGTGAAATGCCAAAAAATTAACCTTGGTCTACTTGTGATTCTTTGACAAGTCTTTCTCTTTCAGTCTCTCTCTGAAAGTGTACTCAAGAATCTTAGCCATGTTTGAATAAAAATGAGTATGAATTGGCATATTCAACTGTTGAGTGCTGAATAACAATAGAGCAGAGGTGCCATTCAGTGAAGGGTGTGAGAGTCTGCCTTGCTGCAGGAGCCAGCATGGAAGATTATCCAATCATTATTCCAAATAAATCATTATGGACACAATAAACCTACTTCTCAGAAAGTATTTGTTTTTCAGAGATCACTTTAGCTCCCTGTTCAGTCTACCTAGATAAGAGCACCCTTTGTACTGGAACTGAGCAGCATAAAAGGACTGTGGAATCTAGGAATTGAAAGTGAAATAACACATTATGATTGAATATGGTAAGTGTATGGAATGGAAGAAAACCTGAGATATATTTGTTTATTTGCATTAGCTAATAGAATCAAAATTAAGAGTGCTAAATCAACTTTGAAAATCACACAAGAGGAATACAGGAAAATAGAAGGGAAGGACCTCTGGATAGTGAGATGAGCAGCATACATGTTTAATAAATAAATAAAATAAGAGGAAGTCTTTTTAAGGGGTGGTCGAATGAAATTTGTGATGCTTTATGTCACGGGTGTCAAATTCGCATCCAGTGGTGGGTTGCTACCGGTTCGCCCCGGATCGGGCAAACTAGTAGTGGCAGCGGCGGGAGGCTCTGCTCATCCGCCCAGATTCTCCGGCGCATGCGAGTGAACCAGTAGTGTGCAACCAGTATGTGAACAAAAAGCTGCTTTGCTTGTAATGCCAGTAAAACAATTAGCCCACAGCAGACAGCCTGAAAAGGCCCTTTAAAACAGCTATGTGAAGTCTTCAAGAGGACACTACTGCTTTAACACTTCAAAGAGGGGATTTGCTCACATTTCCATATTTGGTGTCATGGACTTCTGTAACATCACAGAGTTCAGTCTTTATATAGGTTTTGGACAAAAGTGCTCCTTTGAGCCAAAGAATGAGTGGGTCCTGAATGAGTGAAACCCGCCCCTGTTTGCATCGTCACAGCATCGTCACATGATGTATCACAACTTTTTTCCCCTTCACTAAACTGGGCATGGGTCTGGCCAGCGCATGACACATCTGGCTTGTGGGCCGTGAATTTGACAGCCCTGCTCTGTGTATCCGCTAATTTTATATGAATATTTACAAAGCTGTTTCCCTCTTCAAATCTTCCATTTTTTTTTTCTGAAACAGTTTTTTGTTAGCTCTTTCCAAGATTTCCACATAAAGTTTTAATGATCTTGCCCAGGTCTTGAGGTACCCCCCCAGAAGGTTAATTCATATATACTATGGACTAACAGCATAGTTAAACCTTGTGTTCATGCTGGCATCAACAACACTGTGCATTATAAGATTAAACAAGTTTAAATATTTACCAGGAAGTTAAGTGTGGTCTGCTCTCTAGATAAAAGATGCCTTTTCATATTGATTTTTTATTACTTGAATTTATCTGAATCACAAAAGAAAAAGGCTGGCTATGAACCATGCTGTGTTAATTACAGTTACAGAGCAAGGAGGAAAAGGGAGCACAATATTTTTGATAGATCATGTTTAAAGCCACCCAATGGGTGGTATTTATGTACTACCATCCTCTGTGAAAGTCTGGAAATCTTTGCATGGTGGTTGTAAATAAATAATAAAGGTGTCTTAATATTTAAAACTGCAGCAGTAAAAACAAAAGCGGAATTTGCATAATTGACAAGACTAACTCCAGGGGCAGCTGCCAACATTAAATAATATTCAGCCCTTTATTATTTTTTTCATTGCTCTGTAGAAGCAGCACATAACATTACTACAAAACATTTTTAAAGTATATATTCTGTGGATTACACACAGCTACCTGTATTTAGAGTATTTCAGGAAGGATGTACAATATTTCAGCTACATAGTAGATGTTCTTAACTCCCAATTATATTCATTTTAAATTCACTATGTAACAGAAAGACATTAGAGTATGGATTCCTTCCTTCCTTCCTTCCTTCCTTCCTTCCTTCCTTCCTTCCTTCCTTCCTTCCTTCCTTCCTTCCTCCCTCCCTCCCTCCCTCCCTCCCTCCCTCTCTTGAAAATTTGGATTAAAATAACACCCACAAAAAGAACGGGTTTCTATGAAAGGACAATTTTATTTTCCTCATTTTTATCAAGTAAAACTCTTCTGGAGTGATTGGACACTACATTTCTACAAGTTTTCTACCTAGGGACAAACTACATTTTTTTTGAGTAAAATTAAAAAAGAGTTAACTATTTTCATATCAGTATGTGTCAAATAAAAAGAAAAAATTGAAAATATTAAAATATAAATATAGGGCATACATGTTAGCAATATATATAAAAGTATGTGTATTAAGTCTAGGATTAAATCGGTCCTTTTCAACAATAAAGGACAATCAGAACAATATTCATATGCCGAAATTTGGCACTTTTTAAAATATTGAGATGTGATACATACTCCTCAATTATGTATATAATTTATTCCTTCCTTCCTTCCCTCCTTCCTTCCTCCCTCCCTCCCTCTTTTTGTCAGAAGATTAAGAAAGGTTATATGAAAATCTTTATTTTATTTTCACAGCAATAACATTGTTGAAATAGGTTCATTAAAGTGCATTTTCATCGCTGAAGGACTTAAACCTGAATCATCCCAATTCAAATCAACACTTTATTCTTTTATTAGAACTGGTCTGAATTTTGATTCATATACTTAATGACACAAACAAATAAATGTCTAAGGCATCTTGACAGAAACTATATAAATTGATACGGAATATAAGAACAGCAATTATAACAGCCTGCTTGTCCATAGACTTTTGAACCAGTGTAAATTTGTTTCTCTTCAGTAAACAAAATTAAAGCCACCCATAAAAAATCTGAGATGAAAATGCTGTTCATAAAAATTAAATAAAAAGAATATTATAAAGTATTATTATTACTGGGTGCATTCACAATGACAGCAAATCTATGCTACTGAAACTCTTGTGTTTGTTCACCCAACCTTCAATTGGGTGAAATTAGAATGTATTGAGCAACAATTTTTGAACCAAGATAATTCAATGTGTTGGCTTACAGAATGCTGGCATCTATGATTCCTGGAAGAATAAAAGTTGTTGAAGTTGTGATCGTTTCAGCAACACCATGCCTCTGATTACACTTCCCAGGAGTGCTTAGGTTGCTTGGTGCAAGGAAAGATACATGAGGCATATCTCCATTCTCTTTCCCTCTGCATCCCATTGGCTATCTGCAAGGCCCAATGGGTAAGTGGCTATTGGCTATTCTAGAATGAAAGGCAACACCTGAAATCTCTTATTGGCAGTGGCTGTGGAGAGAAGGCAAGGGGAGTGAATTGGATGCCTGCTAGCAATGTAGGGCTCATAGATATATCAGATTGGGGAGCAGGGCTACAGTTTTCCTTGCAGTTCCTATCTCTCTTTGTTTCCACAAAGTGGCAGGCAGCTTTGGGGGGGGGGGAAGGGGGGGTTCGTGAGAGGAGGGAAAACCATGCAAGCTTATATTATATACGGAAAGAAGAATGACTTAATGGGACACAGGTTGTCTAGTAGCTAATATAATTTGCTTTCCAATTTTCCAAATCTCCGTTTCACTTCTTTTATCAGGAGCACACTGGTTAGAATTTGATTCAAACAGTTCTGTATTGGTCCTCACACTTATTTGTTCTAATATGCCTCAATGCCAAGCTGAAGCAAGTGCAATGCCAATTGAAATAGCAGCATGTCTCTTGAAAATATGTCATGAGCGATGTAGATGTGGCAGGAAGTTTCATTGGCACAATTCCAACTACAACTGTGAAAGAGTTATGTCTACTACAGTTTATGACAAGAAAATTACACAAGCATACGGAAGTACGGAAAGGAAAATCAACATCAAGTTATTTACTTATTAAATTTATATGCCACCGATCTCACTGTCGTGTGACTTTGGGTAGTTTACAACCTAATCAAACCAAAATGTTAAATGTTAAAACATCCAAAGCATTGAACATTAAAAGTTAATGAAACACTAGATATGAAAGGAACACACGCATAAACAGGATGGGAGTGGGTTCTTCATAGAACTGTACTACCAAGAGTCTTGGTAGTACAGTGGTCTAAGGCACCCTGTTATTAAGCTGGTTATTAAGACCAGCTGCCTGCAATTATTGCAGGTTCGAATCTCACCAAGGCTTAAGGTTGACTCAGCCTTCCATCCTTTCTATGGTAGGTAAATTGAGGACCCAATTGTGGGGGCAATAAGCTGACTTTGTATAAATATACAAAAGAATGAAGGCTACTGCTTAACACATTGTAAGCCGCCCTGAGTCTCCGGAGAAGGGCGGCATATAAATCATTTTTTTTTTAAAAAAATAGACTATTAAGCACCTCCTGAGTAGGATACCCCCATTGGGGGGTCCTGTCAGGTTTTCAGTCTCTTGAAAGGCACAAGCAGTTACATGTTCTTGGTAAAGTGATTATTGCACTTCCACTGCATGAGCTGAATTGCTTACCAGCAGAGGTGGGTTTTAGCAGGTTCTGACCAGTTCTGGAGAACCGGTAGTGGAAATTTTGAGTAGTTCAGAGAACCAGTAAATCTCTAACTGGCCCTGCCCCCATCTATTCTCTGCCTCCCGAGTCCCAGCTGATCGGAAGGAAATGGAGATTTTACAGTATCATTCCCCTGGAGTGGGGTGGGAATGGAGATTTTACAATATCCTTCCCCTGCCACGCCCACCAAGCCATACCATGCCACCCCCACCAAGCCACACCCACAGAACCGGTAGTAAAAAAAATTGAAACACACCACTGGTTACCAGTTTATCCAATTCAAGGTGCTGGTATTGACCTATTTTGCCCGGGACTGGGATATTTGAGGGACTTCCTCTTCCCAGTTTTATTTGCCTGTCCTATCACCTGGTGGGCCTTTTCTACTGGGGTGCCCGGACTGTGGAATCTTCTCTCCCCAGAGATGAAGTTGAACTCATTTCTCTTGGGATGTCTATGGAGATTCTCAGTCATCCAGGTCATGGTTGTCCCAAAGGTGCTTTTTCAAGAGGCAACTGGATTTTCTTCTTTTCTGGTTTCAGAGCTGAAAAGGTTCTTGCATAAGAAGTGAAACATCTTCAGAGAAAAACCAGAAAGTCCAGTTGCCTCTTGAAAAAAACACCATTGGGACATTTCTCTTGGGCTTTCAAAGATCCCTCAAGACTTGGTTATGCCAGCAGACCTGAAGACCCCAGGGAACAGGGGAACTTGTGAGGTGGCTTCATTATTATTAGCATAACTCCATCTGTTATTTTTCTTTCCTTATTTAGTTCTGCTTTTTATTGTTTTTAATGTTTTAAAATAATTATAATGCTTTTGGATAACGATTGTTTTATATTTATTGTTTTATCGGTGTGTTGTAGGTAGCTCATGATCACATTCTGTGAGATGGGCAGCCATGTAAATTTGATAAATAAATAAATAAAATATTAGAAACAAAGCAATTTAAATATAAGCAGACTTTGCTGGCAGATATTTCTTGACTTCATCAACAATGTGATGTTAGCCATTGATTAAAGAGGGTGCGGGGGCTCAGTCAAGCATATACCACTCTGGAAACTTTTGACAAGGAAACAGGCTGCTTTGACTTTCAAATAGAGTGAGAATCTTTAATAAAACATTCATTTCATCCCACCCGCAGCTTTCCAAAATCACATCTTGATTTGTGTCAACCGAAATTCTCTGACTTTTCATCAACATGTTCAAATATACGGTATTTTCTTTATCTATCCAGATATTCTACTTCACTGGGTGAAATACGAGTCAAATGAAGTCACACTCAAGGAGAAATTATTACTTTTAAGTTGCTCTGTATATTTTGGAATACACACACACACACACACACACACACACACACACACATTGTTATAATGTGTATCATTTTCATAGCAAGAAAGAAATAGCAGTGAAAAAAATGACTGTTTCCTAGGAAAAATCTGGTTTATATGGAAATAGAGAACTGAATAAGTGAAAATTTGGCAGATTTTCCTTCTTTCGTGATTGTGATACAAACAAGGGATTGGAAATTATTTATTTGTCACATTTATATAGCTACCCGTCTCACCTAGCAACTCTGGGCGGTATATATAATCAAATAGCCCAGATACATCAAAACTATTAAAAACCAAACCAATTTAAATCACAAAGATTGAAAAAAATGAAATAAAACATTTCGGAAAACAATACAAGAGAGCATATTCAATTAAGCAACATATAGCTATCTAGCAGATTCTACTCCATCGTAATATCTCAAAAGTGAGATAAAAACATTTCTTAATGGCCTTCTGGAAGATTTTGGGCCAAACCAAAATGCTGTAAGTTTGGGGACCTTAAAATATCAGTACAATGTAAAATAAAATATAGTATGAATTATGATTAATGGACTAGAGATAAAAAACATTATACATGGACACAACACAGAATTACATATTCATAATCTATACCATAGTTGGCAACAGCCAGTGAGCATGCAGTAGAACCTCTGGTCACGAACGCTTCTGACCATGACCAAATTGGGTTCTGACCAAAAAATTCACAATTTTTTTTTCACAGCCAATTTCCGCTTCCATGCCATTTTTTTTGTAAGCGCCAAATTTCCAAAATTAGGTTCAGCTCACGACCAGATTGGGTTCTGGTTTCGTTATGGAGCAAATTATGGTCATGACCAGAGGTTCTACTGTATTTAAGTTTTTAAGCGGTATACACTCATCAACATTTATGTAAATCAAACTGACATGATAGCAATCTTCCAATATTTGAGGGCTGTCATAGAAAAGAGGGGAGGTTCAACCTATTCTCCAAATCACGTAAGGGCAGGACAAGAAGCAATGGATGGAAACTAATCAAGGAGTGATCCAACCTAGAACGAAGGAAAAATTTCCAGACAATGTGAACAATTAATTCACAATTAATAAGTGGAATCTCCAGAGGTTCTGGGTGCTCCATCACTGGAGGCTTTTAAGAAGAGATTGGACAACATTTGTCCAGAATTGTATTGGTTGTTCTGCTTGAACAGGGGGTTGCACTAGAAGATCTGTAAGGTCCCTGCCAACTCTGTTATTCTGTATTCTATAATCCTTCTAGCCATCTAAGGGGGAAAAAAAGATCAAGATTGATCAAGACAATTGAAGTCCTGTTCCTCTTTTAACAAGTATTGCACATACTATATAGACATAAAAAGATATCAGCCTTTGATTATTTCTGTCAACTCCTTGCCATTTTGATACTGTCGACCCCATGGTGGATGTCCCATCTCTCCACCATTCCCGCCAATTATTTCATCATCTTTTTCTCCAAAATCAAATGATCCTAATTTCAAAGAAACCTGGGGATATACTGACCGCATTGTTTATTTTGTAATAGAGGGTACGGGATTTACACAGTTACCAAAAATATTCTCATAAAGCAACATAATACTAGAAGCTTCTGTTTTGCAATACACCACTGTATCATTTGCTCTACTTTAAAAAGAATATCACTATTTGAAAAAAAAAAAAAGCAAAAGATCAAGAGAATTGCCCCCAAGCACTAAATTGCAATCCACTAATTTAGC
>NW_027257092.1:0-46111 GCF_029215685.1 Pituophis catenifer annectens | reverse complement strand
AACATTTTTAGACATGGAATTCCACCCCGAATCACATTCTAGCATCCGTTATTACATTTGAGAAAAAAAAAATTTTTTGCTCCTCGGCAGCTTTTTTTTTGACCGCGGCATCACGCGTTTTCTTCCCCTGGTAGCAAAAACACTCGATTTTTAAAAACAGCTAATAATAACATTTTTAGACATGGAATTCCACCCCGAATCACATTCTAGCATCCGTTATTACATTTGAGAAAAAAAAATTTTTTTGCTCCTCGGCAGCTTTTTTTCTGACCGCGGCATCACGCGTTTTCTTCCCCTGGTAGCAAAAACACTCGATTTTTAAAAACAGCTAATAATAACATTTTTAGACATGGAATTCCACCCCAAATCACATTCTAGCATCCGTTAGTACATTTCAGGAAAAAAATTTTTTTTGCTCCTCGGCAGCTTTTTTTCTGACCGCGGCATCACGCGTTTTCTTCCTCGGGCAGCAAAAACACTCGATTTTTAAAAACAGCTAATAATAACATTTTTAGACATGGAATTCCACCCCGAATCACATTCTAGCATCCGTTAGTACATTTGAGAAAAAAAAATTTTTTTGCTCCTCGGCAGCTTTTTTTCTGACCGCGGCATCATGCGTTTTCTTCCCCTGGTAGCAAAAACACTCGATTTTTAAAAACAGCTAATAATAACATTTTTAGACATGGAATTCCACCCCGAATCACATTCTAGCATCCGTTATTACATTTGAGAAAAAAAATTTTTTTTGCTCCTCGGCAGCTTTTTTTCTGACCGCGGCATCACGCGTTTTCTTCCTCGGGTAGCAAAAACACTCGATTTTTAACAACAGCTAATAATAACATTTTTAGACATGGAATTCCACCCCGAATCACATTCTAGCATCCGTTAGTACATTTGAGAAAAAAAAATTTTTTTGCTCCTCGACAGCTTCTTTTCTGACCGCGGCATCACGCGTTTTCTTCCCCTGGTAGAAAAAACACTCGATTTTTAAAAACAGCTAATAATTATATTTTTAAACATGGAACTCCACTCCAAATCACATTCTAGCATCCGTTATTACATTTGAGGAAAAAAATTTTTTTGCTCCTCGGCAGCTTTTTTTCTGACCGCGGCATCACGCGTTTTCTTCCTCGGGCAGCAAAAACACTCGATTTTTAAAAACAGCTAATAATAACATTTTTAGACATGGAATTCCACCCCGAATCACATTCTAGCATCCGTTATTACATTTGAGAAAAAAAAATTTTTTTGCTCCTCGGCAGCTTTTTTTCTGACCGCGGCATCACGCGTTTTCTTCCTCGGGCACCAAAAACACTCGATTTTTAAAAACAGCTAATAATTATATTTTTAAACATGGAACTCCACTCCAAATCACATTCTAGCATCCGTTATTACATTTGAGGAAAAAAATTTTTTTGCTCCTCGGCAGCTTTTTTTCTGACCGCGGCATCACGCGTTTTCTTCCTCGGGCAGCAAAAACACTCGATTTTTAAAAACAGCTAATAATAACATTTTTAGACATGGAATTCCACCCCGAATCACATTCTAGCATCCGTTATTACATTTGAGAAAAAAAAATTTTTTTGCTCCTCGGCAGCTTTTTTTCTGACCGCGGCATCACGCGTTTTCTTCCTCGGGCACCAAAAACACTCGATTTTTAAAAACAGCTAATAATAACATTTTTAGACATGGAATTCCACCCCAAATCACATTCTAGCATCCGTTAGTACATTTGAGAAAAAAAAAATTTTTTGCTCCTCGACAGCTTTTTTTCTGACCGCGGCATCACGCGTTTTCTTCCCCTGGTAGCAAAAACACTCGATTTTTAAAAACAGCTAATAATAACATTTTTAGACATGGAATTCCACCCCGAATCACATTCTAGCATCCGTTATTACATTTGAGAAAAAAAAATTTTTTTGCTCCTGGGCAGCGTTTTTTCTGACCGCGGCATCACGCGTTTTCTTCCCCTGGTAGCAAAAACACTCGATTTTTAAAAACAGCTAATAATAACATTTTTAGACATGGAATTCCACCCCGAATCACATTCTAGCATCCGTTATTAAATTTGAGAAAAAAAATTTTTTTTGCTCCTCGGCAGCTTTTTTTCTGACCGCGGCATCACGCGTTTTCTTCCTCGGGCAGCAAAAACACTCGATTTTTAACAACAGCTAATAATAACATTTTTAGACATGGAATTCCACCCCGAATCACATTCTAGCATCCGTTATTACATTTGAGAAAAAAAAAATTTTTTTGCTCCTGGGCAGCTTTTTTTCTGACCGCGGCATCACGCGTTTTCTTCCTCAGGCAGGAAAAACACTCGATTTTTAAAAACAGCTAATAATAACATTTTTAGACATGGAATTCCACCCCGAATCACATTCTAGCATCCGTTATTACATTTGAGAAAAAAAATTTTTTTTGCTCCTCGGCAGCTTTTTTTCTGACCGCGGCATCACGCGTTTTCTTCCTCGGGCAGCAAAAACACTCGATTTTTAAAAACAGCTAATAATAACATTTTTAGACATGGAATTCCACCCCGAATCACATTCTAGCATCCGTTATTACATTTGAGAAAAAAAAATTTTTTTGCTCCTCGACAGCTTCTTTTCTGACCGCGGCATCACGCGTTTTCTTCCCCTGGTAGAAAAAACACTCGATTTTTAAAAACAGCTAATAATTATATTTTTAAACATGGAACTCCACTCCAAATCACATTCTAGCATCCGTTATTACATTTGAGGAAAAAAATTTTTTTGCTCCTCGGCAGCTTTTTTTTCTGACCGCGGCATCACGCGTTTTCTTCCTCGGGCAGCAAAAACACTCGATTTTTAAAAACAGCTAATAATAACATTTTTAGACATGGAATTCCACCCCGAATCACATTTTAGCATCCGTTAGTACATTTGAGAAAAAAAAATTTTTGCTCCTCGGCAGCTTTTTTTCTGACCGCAGCATCACGCGTTTTCTTCCTCGGGCAGCAAAAACACTCGATTTTTAAAAACAGCTAATAATAACATTTTTAGACATGGAATTCCACCCCAAATCACATTCTAGCATCCGTTAGTACATTTGAGAAAAAAAAATTTTTTTGCTCCTGGGCAGCTTTTTTTCTGACCGCGGCATCACGCGTTTTCTTCCCCTGGTAGCAAAAACACTCGATTTTTAAAAACAGCTAATAATAACATTTTTAGACATGGAATTCCACCCCGAATCACATTCTAGCATCCGTTATTAAATTTGAGAAAAAAAATTTTTTTTGCTCCTCGGCAGCTTTTTTTCTGACCGCGGCATCACGCGTTTTCTTCCCCTGGTAGCAAAAACACTCGATTTTTAAAAACAGCTAATAATAACATTTTTAGACATGGAATTCCACCCCGAATCACATTCTAGCATCCGTTATTACATTTGAGAAAAAAAAATTTTTTTGCTCCTCGGCAGCTTTTTTTCTGACCGCGGCATCACGCGTTTTCTTCCCCTGGTAGCAAAAACACTCGATTTTTAAAAACAGCTAATAATAACATTTTTAGACATGGAATTCCACCCCGAATCACATTCTAGCATCCGTTATTACATTTGAGAAAAAAAAATTTTTTTGCTCCTCGGCAGCTTTTTTTCTGACCGCGGCATCACGCGTTTTCTTCCCCTGGTAGCAAAAACACTCGATTTTTAAAAACAGCTAATAATAACATTTTTAGACATGGAATTCCACCCCAAATCACATTCTAGCATCCGTTAGTACATTTCAGGAAAAAAATTTTTTTTGCTCCTCGGCAGCTTTTTTTCTGACCGCGGCATCACGCGTTTTCTTCCTCGGGCAGCAAAAACACTCGATTTTTAAAAACAGCTAATAATAACATTTTTAGACATGGAATTCCACCCCGAATCACATTCTAGCATCCGTTAGTACATTTGAGAAAAAAAATTTTTTTGCTCCTCGGCAGCTTTTTTTCTGACCGCGGCATCATGAGTTTTCTTCCCCTGGTAGCAAAAACACTCGATTTTTAAAAACAGCTAATAATAACATTTTTAGACATGGAATTCCACCCCGAATCACATTCTAGCATCCGTTATTACATTTGAGAAAAAAAATTTTTTTTGCTCCTCGGCAGCTTTTTTTCTGACCGCGGCATCACGCGTTTTCTTCCTCGGGTAGCAAAAACACTCGATTTTTAACAACAGCTAATAATAACATTTTTAGACATGGAATTCCACCCCGAATCACATTCTAGCATCCGTTAGTACATTTGAGAAAAAAAAATTTTTTTGCTCCTCGACAGCTTCTTTTCTGACCGCGGCATCACGCGTTTTCTTCCCCTGGTAGAAAAAACACTCGATTTTTAAAAACAGCTAATAATTATATTTTTAAACATGGAACTCCACTCCAAATCACATTCTAGCATCCGTTATTACATTTGAGGAAAAAAATTTTTTTGCTCCTCGGCAGCTTTTTTTCTGACCGCGGCATCACGCGTTTTCTTCCTCGGGCAGCAAAAACACTCGATTTTTAAAAACAGCTAATAATAACATTTTTAGACATGGAATTCCACCCCGAATCACATTCTAGCATCCGTTATTACATTTGAGAAAAAAAAATTTTTTTGCTCCTCGGCAGCTTTTTTTCTGACCGCGGCATCACGCGTTTTCTTCCTCGGGCACCAAAAACACTCGATTTTTAAAAACAGCTAATAATAACATTTTTAGACATGGAATTCCACCCCAAATCACATTCTAGCATCCGTTAGTACATTTGAGAAAAAAAAAATTTTTTGCTCCTCGACAGCTTTTTTTCTGACCGCGGCATCACGCGTTTTCTTCCCCTGGTAGCAAAAACACTCGATTTTTAAAAACAGCTAATAATAACATTTTTAGACATGGAATTCCACCCCGAATCACATTCTAGCATCCGTTATTACATTTGAGAAAAAAAAATTTTTTTGCTCCTGGGCAGCTTTTTTTCTGACCGCGGCATCACGCGTTTTCTTCCCCTGGTAGCAAAAACACTCGATTTTTAAAAACAGCTAATAATAACATTTTTAGACATGGAATTCCACCCCGAATCACATTCTAGCATCCGTTATTAAATTTGAGAAAAAAAATTTTTTTTGCTCCTCGGCAGCTTTTTTTCTGACCGCGGCATCACGCGTTTTCTTCCTCGGGCAGCAAAAACACTCGATTTTTAACAACAGCTAATAATAACATTTTTAGACATGGAATTCCACCCCGAATCACATTCTAGCATCCGTTATTACATTTGAGAAAAAAAAATTTTTTTGCTCCTGGGCAGCTTTTTTTCTGACCGCGGCATCACGCGTTTTCTTCCTCAGGCAGGAAAAACACTCGATTTTTAAAAACAGCTAATAATAACATTTTTAGACATGGAATTCCACCCCGAATCACATTCTAGCATCCGTTATTACATTTGAGAAAAAAAATTTTTTTTGCTCCTCGGCAGCTTTTTTTCTGACCGCGGCATCACGCGTTTTCTTCCTCGGGCAGCAAAAACACTCGATTTTTAAAAACAGCTAATAATAACATTTTTAGACATGGAATTCCACCCCGAATCACATTCTAGCATCCGTTATTACATTTGAGAAAAAAAAATTTTTTTACTCCTCGACAGCTTCTTTTCTGACCGCGGCATCACGCGTTTTCTTCCCCTGGTAGAAAAAACACTCGATTTTTAAAAACAGCTAATAATTATATTTTTAAACATGGAACTCCACTCCAAATCACATTCTAGCATCCGTTATTACATTTGAGGAAAAAAATTTTTTTGCTCCTCGGCAGCTTTTTTTCTGACCGCGGCATCACGCGTTTTCTTCCTCGGGCAGCAAAAACACTCGATTTTTAAAAACAGCTAATAATAACATTTTTAGACATGGAATTCCACCCCGAATCACATTTTAGCATCCGTTAGTACATTTGAGAAAAAAAAATTTTTTGCTCCTCGGCAGCTTTTTTTCTGACCGCAGCATCACGCGTTTTCTTCCTCGGGCAGCAAAAACACTCGATTTTTAAAAACAGCTAATAATAACATTTTTAGACATGGAATTCCACCCCAAATCACATTCTAGCATCCGTTAGTACATTTGAGAAAAAAAAAATTTTTTTGCTCCTGGGCAGCTTTTTTTCTGACCGCGGCATCACGCGTTTTCTTCCCCTGGTAGCAAAAACACTCGATTTTTAAAAACAGCTAATAATAACATTTTTAGACATGGAATTCCACCCCGAATCACATTCTAGCATCCGTTATTACATTTGAGAAAAAAAAATTTTTTTGCTCCTCGGCAGCTTTTTTTCTGACCGCGGCATCACGCGTTTTCTTCCTCGGGCACCAAAAACACTCGATTTTTAAAAACAGCTAATAATAACATTTTTAGACATGGAATTCCACCCCAAATCATATTCTAGCATCCGTTAGTACATTTGAGAAAAAAAAATTTTTTTGCTCCTCGACAGCTTTTTTTCTGACCGCGGCATCACGCGTTTTCTTCCCCTGGTAGCAAAAACACTCGATTTTTAAAAACAGCTAATAATAACATTTTTAGACATGGAATTCCACCCCGAATCACATTCTAGCATCCGTTATTACATTTGAGAAAAAAAAATTTTTTTGCTCCTCGGCAGCTTTTTTTCTGACCGCGGCATCACGCGTTTTCTTCCTCGGGCACCAAAAACACTCGATTTTTAAAAACAGCTAATAATAACATTTTAAGACATGGAATTCCACCCCAAATCACATTCTAGCATCCGTTAGTACATTTGAGAAAAAAAAATTTTTTTGCTCCTCGACAGCTTTTTTTCTGACCGCGGCATCACGCGTTTTCTTCCCCTGGTAGCAAAAACACTCGATTTTTAAAAACAGCTAATAATAACATTTTTAGACATGGAATTCCACCCCAAATCACATTCTAGCATCCGTTAGTACATTTCAGGAAAAAAATTTTTTTTGCTCCTCGGCAGCTTTTTTTCTGACCGCGGCATCACGCGTTTTCTTCCTCGGGCAGCAAAAACACTCGATTTTTAAAAACAGCTAATAATAACATTTTTAGACATGGAATTCCACCCCGAATCACATTCTAGCATCCGTTAGTACATTTGAGAAAAAAAAATTTTTTTGCTCCTCGACAGCTTTTTTTCTGACCGCGGCATCACGCGTTTTCTTCCTCGGGCAGCAAAAACACTCGATTTTTAAAAACAGCTAATAATAACATTTTTAGACATGGAATTCCACCCCAAATCACATTCTAGCATCCGTTATTACATTTGAGAAAAAAAAATTTTTTTGCTCCTCGGCAGCTTTTTTTCTGACCGCGGCATCACGCGTTTTCTTCCTCGGGCAGCAAAAACACTCGATTTTTAAAAACAGCTAATAATAACATTTTTAGACATGGAATTCCACCCCAAATCACATTCTAGCATCCGTTAGTACATTTGAGAAAAAAAAATTTTTTTGCTCCTGGGCAGCTTTTTTTCTGACCGCGGCATCACGCGTTTTTCTTCCCCTGGTAGCAAAAACACTCGATTTTTAAAAACAGCTAATAATAACATTTTTAGACATGGAATTGCACCCCGAATCACATTCTAGCATCCGTTATTACATTTGAGAAAAAAAAATTTTTTTGCTCCTCGGCAGCTTTTTTTCTGACCGCGGCATCACGCGTTTTCTTCCTCGGGCAGCAAAAACACTCGATTTTTAAAACAGCTAATAATAACATTTTTAGACATGGAATTCCACCCCGAATCACATTCTAGCATCCGTTATTACATTTGAGAAAAAAAAAATTTTTTGCTCCTGGGCAGCTTTTTTTCTGACCGCGGCATCACGCGTTTTCTTCCTCGGGTAGCAAAAACACTCGATTTTTAACAACAGCTAATAATAACATTTTTAGACATGGAATTCCACCCCGAATCACATTCTAGTATCCGTTATTACATTTGAGAAAAAAAAATTTTTTTGCTCCTCGGCAGCTTCTTTTCTGACCGCGGCATCACGCGTTTTCTTCCTCAGGCAGGAAAAACACTCGATTTTTAAAAACAGCTAATAATAACATTTTTAGACATGGAATTCCACCCCGAATCACATTTTAGCATCCGTTAGTACATTTGAGAAAAAAAAAAATTTTGCTCCTCGGCAGCTTTTTTTCTGACCGCAGCATCACGCGTTTTCTTCCTCGGGCAGCAAAAACACTCGATTTTTTAAAAACAGCTAATAATAACATTTTTAGACATGGAATTCCACCCCGAATCACATTCTAGCATCCGTTAGTACATTTGAGAAAAAAAAATTTTTTTGCTCCTCGACAGCTTTTTTTCTGACCGCGGCATCACGCGTTTTCTTCCCCTGGTAGCAAAAACACTCGATTTTTAAAAACAGCTAATAATAACATTTTTAGACATGGAATTCCACCCCAAATCACATTCTAGCATCCGTTAGTACATTTGAGAAAAAAAAATTTTTTGCTCCTGGGCAGCTTTTTTTCTGACCGCGGCATCACGCGTTTTCTTCCTCGGGTAGCAAAAACACTCGATTTTTAAAAACAGCTAATAATTAAATTTTTAAACATGGAACTCCACTACAAATCCCATTCTAGCATCCGTTATTACATTTGTGGAAAAAAAATTTTTTGCTCCTGGGCAGCTTTTTTTCTGACCGCGGCATCACGCGTTTTCTTCCTCGGGCACTAAAAACACTCTATTTTTAAAAACAGCTAATAATAATATTTTTAGACATGGAATTCCACCCCGAATCACATTCTAGCATCTGTTAGTACATTTGAGAAAAAAAAATTTTTTTGCTCCTCGACAGCTTTTTTTCTGACCGCGGCATCACGCATTTTCTTCCCCTGGTAGCAAAAACACTCGATTTTTAAAAACAGCTAATAATAACATTTTTAGACATGGAATTCCACCCCGAATCACATTCTAGCATCCGTTAGTACATTTCAGGAAAAAAAATTTTTTTGCTCCTCGGCAGCTTTTTTTCTGACCGCGGCATCACGCGTTTTCTTCCTCGGGCAGCAAAAACACTCGATTTTTAAAACAGCTAATAATAACATTTTTAGACATGGAATTCCACCCCGAATCACATTCTAGCATCCGTTATTACATTTGAGAAAAAAAAAATTTTTTGCTCCTGGGCAGCTTTTTTTCTGACCGCGGCATCACGCGTTTTCTTCCTCGGGTAGCAAAAACACTCGATTTTTAACAACAGCTAATAATAACATTTTTAGACATGGAATTCCACCCCGAATCACATTCTAGTATCCGTTATTACATTTGAGAAAAAAAAATTTTTTTGCTCCTCGGCAGCTTCTTTTCTGACCGCAGCATCACGCGTTTTCTTCCTCGGGCAGCAAAAACACTCGATTTTTAAAAACAGCTAATAATAACATTTTTAGACATGGAATTCCACCCCGAATCACATTCTAGCATCCGTTAGTACATTTGAGAAAAAAAAATTTTTTTGCTCCTCGACAGCTTTTTTTCTGACCGCGGCATCACGCGTTTTCTTCCCCTGGTAGCAAAAACACTCGATTTTTAAAAACAGCTAATAATAACATTTTTAGACATGGAATTCCACCCCGAATCACATTCTAGCATCCGTTATTACATTTGAGAAAAAAAATTTTTTTTGCTCCTCGGCAGCTTTTTTTCTGACCGCGGCATCACGCGTTTTCTTCCTCGGGTAGCAAAAACACTCAATTTTTCAAAACAGCTAATAATAACATTTTTAGACATGGAATTCCACCCCAAATCACATTCTAGCATCGTTAGTACATTTGAGAAAAAAAAATTTTTTTGCTCCTCGACAGCTTTTTTTCTGACCGCGGCATCACGCGTTTTCTTCCTCGGGCACCAAAAACACTCGATTTTTAAAAACAGCTAATAATAACATTTTTAGACATGGAATTCCACCCCGAATCACATTCTAGCATCCGTTATTACATTTGAGAAAAAAAAAAATTTTCCTCCTGGGCAGCTTTTTTTCTGACCGCGGCATCACGCGTTTTCTTCCTCGGGCAGCAAAAACACTCGATTTTTAAAAACAGCTAATAATAACATTTTTAGACATGGAATTCCACCCCAAATCACATTCTAGCATCCGTTAGTACATTTGAGAAAAAAAAATTTTTTGCTCCTGGGCAGCTTTTTTCTGACCGCGGCATCACGCGTTTTCTTCCTCGGGTAGCAAAAACACTCGATTTTTAAAAACAGCTAATAATTAAATTTTTAAACATGGAACTCCACTACAAATCACATTCTAGCATCCGTTATTACATTTGTGGAAAAAAAATTTTTTGCTCCTGGGCAGCTTTTTTTCTGACCGCGGCATCACGCGTTTTCTTCCTCGGGCACTAAAAACACTCTATTTTAAAAACAGCTAATAATAATATTTTTAGACATGGAATTCCACCCCGAATCACATTCTAGCATCTGTTAGTACATTTGAGAAAAAAAAATTTTTTTGCTCCTCGACAGCTTTTTTTCTGACCGCGGCATCACGCATTTTCTTCCCCTGGTAGCAAAAACACTCGATTTTTAAAAACAGCTAATAATAACATTTTTAGACATGGAATTCCACCCCGAATCACATTCTAGCATCCGTTAGTACATTTCAGGAAAAAAAAATTTTTTGCTCCTCGGCAGCTTTTTTTCTGACCGCAGGCATCACGCGTTTTCTTCCTCGGGCAGCAAAAACACTCGATTTTTAAAAACAGCTAATAATAACATTTTTAGACATGGAATTCCACCCCGAATCACATTCTAGCATCCGTTATTACATTTGAGAAAAAAAATTTTTTTGCTCCTGGGCAGCTTTTTTTCTGACCGCGGCATCACGCGTTTTCTTCCCCTGGTAGCAAAAACACTCGATTTTTAAAAACAGCTAATAATAACATTTTTAGACATGGAATTCCACCCCGAATCACATTCTAGCATCCGTTATTACATTTGAGAAAAAAAATTTTTTTTGCTCCTCGGCAGCTTTTTTTCTGACCGCGGCATCACGCGTTTTCTTCCTCGGGCAGCAAAAACACTCGATTTTTAACAACAGCTAATAATAACATTTTTAGACATGGAATTCCACCCCGAATCACATTCTAGCATCCGTTATTACATTTGAGAAAAAAAAATTTTTTTGCTCCTGGGCAGCTTTTTTTCTGACCGCGGCATCACGCGTTTTCTTCCTCAGGCAGGAAAAACACTCGATTTTTAAAAACAGCTAATAATAACATTTTTAGACATGGAATTCCACCCCGAATCACATTCTAGCATCCGTTATTACATTTGAGAAAAAAAATTTTTTTTGCTCCTCGGCAGCTTTTTTTCTGACCGCGGCATCACGCGTTTTCTTCCTCGGGCAGCAAAAACACTCGATTTTTAAAAACAGCTAATAATAACATTTTTAGACATGGAATTCCACCCCGAATCACATTCTAGCATCCGTTATTACATTTGAGAAAAAAAAAATTTTTTGCTCCTCGGCAGCTTTTTTTCTGACCGCGGCATCACGCGTTTTCTTCCTCGGGTAGCAAAAACACTCGATTTTTAAAAACAGCTAATAATAACATTTTTAGACATGGAATTCCACCCCGAATCACATTCTAGCATCCGTTAGTACATTTGAGAAAAAAAAATTTTTTTGCTCCTCGACAGCTTCTTTTCTGACCGCGGCATCACGCGTTTTCTTCCCCTGGTAGAAAAAAACACTCGATTTTTAAAAACAGCTAATAATTATATTTTTAAACATGGAACTCCACTCCAAATCACATTCTAGCATCCGTTATTACATTTGAGGAAAAAAATTTTTTTGCTCCTCGGCAGCTTTTTTTCTGACCGCGGCATCACGCGTTTTCTTCCTCGGGCAGCAAAAACACTCGATTTTTAAAAACAGCTAATAATAACATTTTTAGACATGGAATTCCACCCCGAATCACATTCTAGCATCCGTTATTACATTTGAGAAAAAAAAATTTTTTTGCTCCTCGGCAGCTTTTTTTCTGACCGCGGCATCACGCGTTTTCTTCCTCGGGCAGCAAAAACACTCGATTTTTAAAAACAGCTAATAATAACATTTTTAGACATGGAATTCCACCCCGAATCACATTCTAGCATCCGTTATTACATTTGAGAAAAAAAATTTTTTTGCTCCTCGGCAGCTTTTTTTCTGACCGCGGCATCACGCGTTTTCTTCCTCGGGTAGCAAAAACACTCGATTTTTAAAAACAGCTAATAATAACATTTTTAGACATGGAATTCCACCCCGAATCACATTCTAGCATCCGTTAGTACATTTGAGAAAAAAAAATTTTTTTGCTCCTCGACAGCTTCTTTTCTGACCGCGGCATCACGCGTTTTCTTCCCCTGGTAGAAAAAACACTCGATTTTTAAAACAGCTAATAATTATATTTTTAAACATGGAACTCCACTCCAAATCACATTCTAGCATCCGTTATTACATTTGAGGAAAAAATTTTTTTTGCTCCTCGGCAGCTTTTTTTCTGACCGCGGGCATCACGCGTTTTCTTCCTCGGGCAGCAAAAACACTCGATTTTTAAAAACAGCTAATAATAACATTTTTAGACATGGAATTCCACCCCGAATCACATTCTAGCATCCGTTATTACATTTGAGAAAAAAAAATTTTTTTGCTCCTGGGCAGCTTTTTTTCTGACCGCGGCATCACGCGTTTTCTTCCTCGGGTAGCAAAAACACTCGATTTTTAACAACAGCTAATAATAACATTTTTAGACATGGAATTCCACCCCGAATCACATTCTAGTATCCGTTATTACATTTGAGAAAAAAAAATTTTTTTGCTCCTCGGCAGCTTCTTTTCTGACCGCGGCATCACGCGTTTTCTTCCTCAGGCAGGAAAAACACTCGATTTTTAAAAACAGCTAATAATAACATTTTTAGACATGGAATTCCACCCCGAATCACATTTTAGCATCCGTTAGTACATTTGAGAAAAAAAAATTTTTTGCTCCTCGGCAGCTTTTTTTCTGACCGCAGCATCACGCGTTTTCTTCCTCGGGCAGCAAAAACACTCGATTTTTAAAAACAGCTAATAATAACATTTTTAGACATGGAATTCCACCCCAAATCACATTCTAGCATCCGTTAGTACATTTGAGAAAAAAAAATTTTTTTGCTCCTGGGCAGCTTTTTTTCTGACCGCGGCATCACGCGTTTTCTTCCCCTGGTAGCAAAAACACTCGATTTTTAAAAACAGCTAATAATAACATTTTTAGACATGGAATTCCACCCCGAATCACATTCTAGCATCCGTTATTACATTTGAGAAAAAAAAATTTTTTTGCTCCTGGGCAGCTTTTTTTCTGACCGCGGCATCACGCGTTTTCTTCCCCTGGTAGCAAAAACACTCGATTTTTAAAAACAGCTAATAATAACATTTTTAGACATGGAATTCCACCCCGAATCACATTCTAGCATCCGTTATTAAATTTGAGAAAAAAAATTTTTTTTGCTCCTCGGCAGCTTTTTTTCTGACCGCGGCATCACGCGTTTTCTTCCTCGGGCAGCAAAAACACTCGATTTTTAACAACAGCTAATAACATTTTTAGACATGGAATTCCACCCCGAATCACATTCTAGCATCCGTTATTACATTTGAGAAAAAAAATTTTTTTTGCTCCTGGGCAGCTTTTTTTCTGACCGCGGCATCACGCGTTTTTTTCCTCAGGCAGGAAAAACACTCGATTTTTAAAAACAGCTAATAATAACATTTTTAGACATGGAATTCCACCCCGAATCACATTCTAGCATCCGTTATTACATTTGAGAAAAAAAATTTTTTTTGCTCCTCGGCAGCTTTTTTTCTGACCGCGGCATCACGCGTTTTCTTCCTCGGGCAGCAAAAACACTCGATTTTTAAAAACAGCTAATAATAACATTTTTAGACATGGAATTCCACCCCGAATCACATTCTAGCATCCGTTATTACATTTGAGAAAAAAAAATTTTTTTGCTCCTCGGCAGCTTTTTTTCTGACCGCGGCATCACGCGTTTTCTTCCTCGGGTAGCAAAAACACTCGATTTTTAAAAACAGCTAATAATAACATTTTTAGACATGGAATTCCACCCCGAATCACATTCTAGCATCCGTTAGTACATTTGAGAAAAAAAAATTTTTTTGCTCCTCAACAGCTTCTTTTCTGACCGCGGCATCACGCGTTTTCTTCCCCTGGTAGAAAAAACACTCGATTTTTAAAAACAGCTAATAATTATATTTTTAAACATGGAACTCCACTCCAAATCACATTCTAGCATCCGTTATTACATTTGATGAAAAAAATTTTTTTGCTCCTCGGCAGCTTTTTTTCTGACCGCGGCATCACGCGTTTTCTTCCTCGGGCAGCAAAAACACTCGATTTTTAAAAACAGCTAATAATAACATTTTTAGACATGGAATTCCACCCCGAATCACATTCTAGCATCCGTTATTACATTTGAGAAAAAAAAAATTTTTTGCTCCTGGGCAGCTTTTTTTCTGACCGCGGCATCACGCGTTTTCTTCCTCGGGTAGCAAAAACACTCGATTTTTAACAACAGCTAATAATAACATTTTTAGACATGGAATTCCACCCCGAATCACATTCTAGCATCCGTTATTACATTTGAGAAAAAAAATTTTTTTTGCTCCTCGGCAGCTTTTTTCTGACCGCGGCATCACGCGTTTTCTTCCTCGGGCAGCAAAAACACTCGATTTTTAACAACAGCTAATAATAACATTTTTAGACATGGAATTCCACCCCGAATCACATTCTAGCATCCGTTATTACATTTGAGAAAAAAAAATTTTTTTGCTCCTGGGCAGCTTTTTTTCTGACCGCGGCATCACGCGTTTTCTTCCTCAGGCAGGAAAAACACTCGATTTTTAAAAACAGCTAATAATAACATTTTTAGACATGGAATTCCACCCCGAATCACATTCTAGCATCCGTTATTACATTTGAGAAAAAAAATTTTTTTTGCTCCTCGGCAGCTTTTTTTCTGACCGCGGCATCACGCGTTTTCTTCCTCGGGCAGCAAAAACACTCGATTTTTAAAAACAGCTAATAATAACATTTTTAGACATGGAATTCCACCCCGAATCACATTCTAGCATCCGTTATTACATTTGAGAAAAAAAAATTTTTTTGCTCCTCGGCAGCTTTTTTTCTGACCGCGGCATCACGCGTTTTCTTCCTCGGGTAGCAAAAACACTCGATTTTTAAAAACAGCTAATAATAACATTTTTAGACATGGAATTCCACCCCGAATCACATTCTAGCATCCGTTAGTACATTTGAGAAAAAAAAATTTTTTTGCTCCTCGACAGCTTCTTTTCTGACCGCGGCATCACGCGTTTTCTTCCCCTGGTAGAAAAAACACTCGATTTTTAAAAACAGCTAATAATTATATTTTTAAACATGGAACTCCACTCCAAATCACATTCTAGCATCCGTTATTACATTTGAGGAAAAAATTTTTTTTGCTCCTCGGCAGCTTTTTTTCTGACCGCGGCATCACGCGTTTTCTTCCTCGGGCAGCAAAAACACTCGATTTTTAAAAACAGCTAATAATAACATTTTTAGACATGGAATTCCACCCCGAATCACATTCTAGGATCCGTTATTACATTTGAGAAAAAAAAATTTTTTTGCTCCTCGGCAGCTTCTTTTCTGACCGCGGCATCACGCGTTTTCTTCCTCAGGCAGGAAAAACACTCGATTTTTAAAAACAGCTAATAATAACATTTTTAGACATGGAATTCCACCCCGAATCACATTTTAGCATCCGTTAGTACATTTGAGAAAAAAAAAATTTTTGCTCCTCGGCAGCTTTTTTTCTGACCGCAGCATCACGCGTTTTCTTCCTCGGGCAGCAAAAACACTCGATTTTTAAAAACAGCTAATAATAACATTTTTAGACATGGAATTCCACCCCAAATCACATTCTAGCATCCGTTAGTACATTTGAGAAAAAAAAATTTTTTTGCTCCTGGGCAGCTTTTTTTCTGACCGCGGCATCACGCGTTTTCTTCCCCTGGTAGCAAAAACACTCGATTTTTAAAAACAGCTAATAATAACATTTTTAGACATGGAATTCCACCCCGAATCACATTCTAGCATCCGTTATTACATTTGAGAAAAAAAAATTTTTTTGCTCCTGGGCAGCTTTTTTTCTGACCGCGGCATCACGCGTTTTCTTCCCCTGGTAGCAAAAACACTCGATTTTTAAAAACAGCTAATAATAACATTTTTAGACATGGAATTCCACCCCGAATCACATTCTAGCATCCGTTATTAAATTTGAGAAAAAAAATTTTTTTTGCTCCTCGGCAGCTTTTTTTCTGACCGCGGCATCACGCGTTTTCTTCCTCGGGCAGCAAAAACACTCGATTTTTAACAACAGCTAATAACATTTTTAGACATGGAATTCCACCCCGAATCACATTCTAGCATCCGTTATTACATTTGAGAAAAAAAATTTTTTTTGCTCCTGGGCAGCTTTTTTTCTGACCGCGGCATCACGCGTTTTTTTCCTCAGGCAGGAAAAACACTCGATTTTTAAAAACAGCTAATAATAACATTTTTAGACATGGAATTCCACCCCGAATCACATTCTAGCATCCGTTATTACATTTGAGAAAAAAAATTTTTTTTGCTCCTCGGCAGCTTTTTTTCTGACCGCGGCATCACGCGTTTTCTTCCTCGGGCAGCAAAAACACTCGATTTTTAAAAACAGCTAATAATAACATTTTTAGACATGGAATTCCACCCCGAATCACATTCTAGCATCCGTTATTACATTTGAGAAAAAAAAATTTTTTTGCTCCTCGGCAGCTTTTTTTCTGACCGCGGCATCACGCGTTTTCTTCCTCGGGTAGCAAAAACACTCGATTTTTAAAAACAGCTAATAATAACATTTTTAGACATGGAATTCCACCCCGAATCACATTCTAGCATCCGTTAGTACATTTGAGAAAAAAAAATTTTTTTGCTCCTCAACAGCTTCTTTTCTGACCGCGGCATCACGCGTTTTCTTCCCCTGGTAGAAAAAACACTCGATTTTTAAAAACAGCTAATAATTATATTTTTAAACATGGAACTCCACTCCAAATAACATTCTAGCATCCGTTATTACATTTGATGAAAAAAATTTTTTTGCTCCTCGGCAGCTTTTTTTCTGACCGCGGCATCACGCGTTTTCTTCCTCGGGCAGCAAAAACACTCGATTTTTAAAAACAGCTAATAATAACATTTTTAGACATGGAATTCCACCCCGAATCACATTTTAGCATCCGTTAGTACATTTGAGAAAAAAAAAATTTTTGCTCCTCGGCAGCTTTTTTTCTGACCGCAGCATCACGCGTTTTCTTCCCCTGGTAGCAAAAACACTCGATTTTTAAAAACAGCTAATAATAACATTTTTAGACATGGAATTCCACCCCGAATCACATTCTAGCATCCGTTATTACATTTGAGAAAAAAAAATTTTTTTGCTCCTCGGCAGCTTTTTTTCTGACCGCGGCATCACGCGTTTTCTTCCTCGGGCACCAAAAACACTCGATTTTTAAAAACAGCTAATAATAACATTTTTAGACATGGAATTCCACCCCAAATCACATTCTAGCATCCGTTAGTACATTTGAGAAAAAAAAATTTTTTTGCTCCTCGACAGCTTTTTTTCTGACCGCGGCATCACGCGTTTTCTTCCCCTGGTAGCAAAAACACTCGATTTTTAAAAACAGCTAATAATAACATTTTTAGACATGGAATTCCACCCCGAATCACATTCTAGCATCCGTTATTACATTTGAGAAAAAAAAATTTTTTTGCTCCTCGGCAGCTTTTTTTCTGACCGCGGCATCACGCGTTTTCTTCCTCGGGCACCAAAAACACTCGATTTTTAAAAACAGCTAATAATAACATTTTAAGACATGGAATTCCACCCCAAATCACATTCTAGCATCCGTTAGTACATTTGAGAAAAAAAAATTTTTTTGCTCCTCGACAGCTTTTTTTCTGACCGCGGCATCACGCGTTTTCTTCCCCTGGTAGCAAAAACACTCGATTTTTAAAAACAGCTAATAATAACATTTTTAGACATGGAATTCCACCCCGAATCACATTCTAGCATCCGTTAGTACATTTGAGAAAAAAAAATTTTTTTGCTCCTCGACAGCTTCTTTTCTGACCGCGGCATCACGCGTTTTCTTCCCCTGGTAGAAAAAACACTCGATTTTTAAAAACAGCTAATAATTATATTTTTAAACATGGAACTCCACTCCAAATCACATTCTAGCATCCGTTATTACATTTGAGGAAAAAAATTTTTTTGCTCCTCGGCAGCTTTTTTTCTGACCGCGGCATCACGCGTTTTCTTCCTCGGGCAGCAAAAACACTCGATTTTTAAAAACAGCTAATAATAACATTTTTAGACATGGAATTCCACCCCGAATCACATTCTAGCATCCGTTATTACATTTGAGAAAAAAAAATTTTTTGCTCCTGGGCAGCTTTTTTTCTGACCGCGGCATCACGCGTTTTCTTCCTCGGGTAGCAAAAACACTCGATTTTTAACAACAGCTAATAATAACATTTTTAGACATGGAATTCCACCCCGAATCACATTCTAGTATCCGTTATTACATTTGAGAAAAAAAAATTTTTTTGCTCCTCGGCAGCTTCTTTTCTGACCGCGGCATCACGCGTTTTCTTCCTCAGGCAGGAAAAACACTCGATTTTTAAAAACAGCTAATAATAACATTTTTAGACATGGAATTCCACCCCGAATCACATTCTAGCATCCGTTATTACATTTGAGAAAAAAAAATTTTTTTGCTCCTCGGCAGCTTTTTTTCTGACCGCGGCATCACGCGTTTTCTTCCTCGGGCACCAAAAACACTCGATTTTTAAAAACAGCTAATAATAACATTTTTAGACATGGAATTCCACCCCAAATCACATTCTTGCATCCGTTAGTACATTTGAGAAAAAAAAATTTTTTTGCTCCTCGACAGCTTTTTTTCTGACCGCGGCATCACGCGTTTTCTTCCCCTGGTAGCAAAAACACTCGATTTTTAAAAACAGCTAATAATAACATTTTTAGACATGGAATTCCACCCCGAATCACATTCTAGCATCCGTTATTAAATTTGAGAAAAAAAAATTTTTTTGCTCCTCGGCAGCTTTTTTTCTGACCGCGGCATCACGCGTTTTCTTCCTCGGGCAGCAAAAACACTCGATTTTTAACAACAGCTAATAATAACATTTTTAGACATGGAATTCCACCCCGAATCACATTCTAGCATCCGTTATTACATTTGAGAAAAAAAAATTTTTTTGCTCCTGGGCAGCTTTTTTTCTGACCGCGGCATCACGCGTTTTCTTCCTCAGGCAGGAAAAACACTCGATTTTTAAAAACAGCTAATAATAACATTTTTAGACATGGAATTCCACCCCGAATCACATTCTAGCATCCGTTATTACATTTGAGAAAAAAAAATTTTTTTGCTCCTCGACAGCTTTTTTTCTGACCGCGGCATCACGCGTTTTCTTCCCCTGGTAGCAAAAACACTCGATTTTTAAAAACAGCTAATAATAACATTTTTAGACATGGAATTCCACCCCGAATCACATTCTAGCATCCGTTAGTACATTTGAGAAAAAAAAAATTTTTTTGCTCCTCGACAGCTTCTTTTCTGACCGCGGCATCACGCGTTTTCTTCCCCTGGTAGAAAAAACACTCGATTTTTAAAAACAGCTAATAATTATATTTTTAAACATGGAACTCCACTCCAAATCACATTCTAGCATCCGTTATTACATTTGAGGAAAAAAATTTTTTTGCTCCTCGGTAGCTTTTTTTCTGACCGCGGCATCACGCGTTTTCTTCCTCGGGCAGCAAAAACACTCGATTTTTAAAAACAGCTAATAATAACATTTTTAGACATGGAATTCCACCCCGAATCACATTCTAGCATCCGTTATTAAATTTGAGAAAAAAAAATTTTTTTGCTCCTCGGCAGCTTTTTTTCTGACCGCGGCATCACGCGTTTTCTTCCTCGGGCAGCAAAAACACTCGATTTTTAACAACAGCTAATAATAACATTTTTAGACATGGAATTCCACCCCGAATCACATTCTAGCATCCGTTATTACATTTGAGAAAAAAAAATTTTTTTGCTCCTGGGCAGCTTTTTTTCTGACCGCGGCATCACGCGTTTTCTTCCTCAGGCAGGAAAAACACTCGATTTTTAAAAACAGCTAATAATAACATTTTTAGACATGGAATTCCACCCCGAATCACATTCTAGCATCCGTTATTACATTTGAGAAAAAAAAATTTTTTTGCTCCTCGACAGCTTTTTTTCTGACCGCGGCATCACGCGTTTTCTTCCCCTGGTAGCAAAAACACTCGATTTTTAAAAACAGCTAATAATAACATTTTTAGACATGGAATTCCACCCCGAATCACATTCTAGCATCCGTTAGTACATTTGAGAAAAAAAAATTTTTTTTGCTCCTCGACAGCTTCTTTTCTGACCGCGGCATCACGCGTTTTCTTCCCCTGGTAGAAAAAACACTCGATTTTTAAAAACAGCTAATAATTATATTTTTAAACATGGAACTCCACTCCAAATCACATTCTAGCATCCGTTATTACATTTGAGGAAAAAAATTTTTTTGCTCCTCGGTAGCTTTTTTTCTGACCGCGGCATCACGCGTTTTCTTCCTCGGGCAGCAAAAACACTCGATTTTTAAAAACAGCTAATAATAACATTTTTAGACATGGAATTCCACCCCGAATCACATTCTAGCATCCGTTATTACATTTGAGAAAAAAAAATTTTTTGCTCCTGGGCAGCTTTTTTTCTGACCGCGGCATCACGCGTTTTCTTCCTCGGGTAGCAAAAACACTCGATTTTTAACAACAGCTAATAATAACATTTTTAGACATGGAATTCCACCCCGAATCACATTCTAGTATCCGTTATTACATTTGAGAAAAAAAAATTTTTTTGCTCCTCGGCAGCTTCTTTTCTGACCGCGGCATCACGCGTTTTCTTCCTCAGGCAGGAAAAACACTCGATTTTTAAAAACAGCTAATAATAACATTTTTAGACATGGAATTCCACCCCGAATCACATTCTAGCATCCGTTATTACATTTGAGAAAAAAAAATTTTTTTGCTCCTCGGCAGCTTTTTTTCTGACCGCGGCATCACGCGTTTTCTTCCTCGGGCACCAAAAACACTCGATTTTTAAAAACAGCTAATAATAACATTTTTAGACATGGAATTCCACCCCAAATCACATTCTTGCATCCGTTAGTACATTTGAGAAAAAAAAATTTTTTTGCTCCTCGACAGCTTTTTTTCTGACCGCGGCATCACGCGTTTTCTTCCCCTGGTAGCAAAAACACTCGATTTTTAAAAACAGCTAATAATAACATTTTTAGACATGGAATTCCACCCCGAATCACATTCTAGCATCCGTTATTAAATTTGAGAAAAAAAAATTTTTTTGCTCCTCGGCAGCTTTTTTTCTGACCGCGGCATCACGCGTTTTCTTCCTCGGGCAGCAAAAACACTCGATTTTTAACAACAGCTAATAATAACATTTTTAGACATGGAATTCCACCCCGAATCACATTCTAGCATCCGTTATTACATTTGAGAAAAAAAAATTTTTTTGCTCCTGGGCAGCTTTTTTTCTGACCGCGGCATCACGCGTTTTCTTCCTCAGGCAGGAAAAAACACTCGATTTTTAAAAACAGCTAATAATAACATTTTTAGACATGGAATTCCACCCCGAATCACATTCTAGCATCCGTTATTACATTTGAGAAAAAAAATTTTTTTTGCTCCTCGGCAGCTTTTTTTCTGACCGCGGCATCACGCGTTTTTTTCCTCGGGCAGCAAAAACACTCGATTTTTAAAAACAGCTAATAATAACATTTTTAGACATGGAATTCCACCCCGAATCACATTCTAGCATCCGTTATTACATTTGAGAAAAAAAAATTTTTTTGCTCCTCGACAGCTTCTTTTCTGACCGCGGCATCACGCGTTTTCTTCCCCTGGTAGAAAAAACACTCGATTTTTAAAAACAGCTAATAATTATATTTTTAAACATGGAACTCCACTCCAAATCACATTCTAGCATCCGTTATTACATTTGAGGAAAAAAATTTTTTTGCTCCTCGGCAGCTTTTTTTCTGACCGCGGCATCACGCGTTTTCTTCCTCGGGCAGCAAAAACACTCGATTTTTAAAAACAGCTAATAATAACATTTTTAGACATGGAATTCCACCCCGAATCACATTTTAGCATCCGTTAGTACATTTGAGAAAAAAAAAATTTTTGCTCCTCGGCAGCTTTTTTTCTGACCGCAGCATCACGCGTTTTCTTCCTCGGGCAGCAAAAACACTCGATTTTTAAAAACAGCTAATAATAACATTTTTAGACATGGAATTCCACCCCAAATCACATTCTAGCATCCGTTAGTACATTTGAGAAAAAAAAATTTTTTTGCTCCTCGGCAGCTTTTTTTCTGACCGCGGCATCACGCGTTTTCTTCCCCTGGTAGCAAAAACACTCGATTTTTAAAAACAGCTAATAATAACATTTTTAGACATGGAATTCCACCCCGAATCACATTCTAGCATCCGTTATTAAATTTGAGAAAAAAAATTTTTTTTTGCTCCTCGGCAGCTTTTTTTCTGACCGCGGCATCACGCGTTTTCTTCCCCTGGTAGCAAAAACACTCGATTTTTAAAAACAGCTAATAATAACATTTTTAGACATGGAATTCCACCCCGAATCACATTCTAGCATCCGTTATTACATTTGAGAAAAAAAAATTTTTTTGCTCCTCGGCAGCTTTTTTTCTGACAGCGGCATCACGCGTTTTCTTCCCCTGGTAGCAAAAACACTCGATTTTTAAAAACAGCTAATAATAACATTTTTAGACATGGAATTCCACCCCGAATCACATTCTAGCATCCGTTATTACATTTGAGAAAAAAAAATTTTTTTGCTCCTCGGCAGCTTTTTTTCTGACCGCGGCATCACGCGTTTTCTTCCCCTGGTAGCAAAAACACTCGATTTTTAAAAACAGCTAATAATAACATTTTTAGACATGGAATTCCACCCCAAATCACATTCTAGCATCCGTTAGTACATTTCAGGAAAAAAATTTTTTTTGCTCCTCGGCAGCTTTTTTTCTGACCGCGGCATCACGCGTTTTCTTCCTCCGGCAGCAAAAACACTCGATTTTTAAAAACAGCTAATAATAACATTTTTAGACATGGAATTCCACCCCGAATCACATTCTAGCATCCGTTAGTACATTTGAGAAAAAAAATTTTTTTGCTCCTCGGCAGCTTTTTTTCTGACCGCGGCATCATGCGTTTTCTTCCCCTGGTAGCAAAAACACTCGATTTTTAAAAACAGCTAATAATAACATTTTTAGACATGGAATTCGACCCCGAATCACATTCTAGCATCCGTTATTACATTTGAGAAAAAAAATTTTTTTTGCTCCTCGGCAGCTTTTTTTCTGACCGCGGCATCACGCGTTTTCTTCCTCGGGTAGCAAAAACACTCGATTTTTAACAACAGCTAATAATAACATTTTTAGACATGGAATTCCACCCCGAATCACATTCTAGCATCCGTTAGTACATTTGAGAAAAAAAAATTTTTTTGCTCCTCGACAGCTTCTTTTCTGACCGCGGCATCACGCGTTTTCTTCCCCTGGTAGAAAAAACACTCGATTTTTAAAAACAGCTAATAATTATATTTTTAAACATGGAACTCCACTCCAAATCACATTCTAGCATCCGTTATTACATTTGAGGAAAAAAATTTTTTTGCTCCTCGGCAGCTTTTTTTCTGACCGCGGCATCACGCGTTTTCTTCCTCGGGCAGCAAAAACACTCGATTTTTAAAAACAGCTAATAATAACATTTTTAGACATGGAATTCCACCCCGAATCACATTCTAGCATCCGTTATTACATTTGAGAAAAAAAAATTTTTTTTGCTCCTCGACAGCTTTTTTTCTGACCGCGGCATCACGCGTTTTCTTCCCCTGGTAGCAAAAACACTCGATTTTTAAAAACAGCTAATAATAACATTTTTAGACATGGAATTCCACCCCGAATCACATTCTAGCATCCGTTATTACATTTGAGAAAAAAAAAATTTTTTTGCTCCTGGGCAGCTTTTTTTCTGACCGCGGCATCACGCGTTTTCTTCCCCTGGTAGCAAAAACACTCGATTTTTAAAAACAGCTAATAATAACATTTTTAGACATGGAATTCCACCCCGAATCACATTCTAGCATCCGTTATTAAATTTGAGAAAAAAAATTTTTTTTGCTCCTCGGCAGCTTTTTTTCTGACCGCGGCATCACGCGTTTTCTTCCTCGGGCAGCAAAAACACTCGATTTTTAACAACAGCTAATAATAACATTTTTTAGACATGGAATTCCACCCCGAATCACATTCTAGCATCCGTTATTACATTTGAGAAAAAAAAATTTTTTTGCTCCTGGGCAGCTTTTTTTCTGACCGCGGCATCACGCGTTTTCTTCCCCTGGTAGAAAAAACACTCGATTTTTAAAAACAGCTAATAATTATATTTTTAAACATGGAACTCCACTCCAAATCACATTCTAGCATCCGTTATTAAATTTGAGGAAAAAAATTTTTTTGCTCCTCGGCAGCTTTTTTTCTGACCGCGGCATCACGCGTTTTCTTCCTCGGGCAGCAAAAACACTCGATTTTTAAAAACAGCTAATAATAACATTTTTAGACATGGAATTCCACCCCGAATCACATTTTAGCATCCGTTAGTACATTTGAGAAAAAAAAATTTTTTGCTCCTCGGCAGCTTTTTTTCTGACCGCAGCATCACGCGTTTTCTTCCTCGGGCAGCAAAAACACTCGATTTTTAAAAACAGCTAATAATAACATTTTTAGACATGGAATTCCACCCCAAATCACATTCTAGCATCCGTTAGTACATTTGAGAAAAAAAAATTTTTTTGCTCCTGGGCAGCTTTTTTTCTGACCGCGGCATCACGCGTTTTCTTCCCCTGGTAGCAAAAACACTCGATTTTTAAAAACAGCTAATAATAACATTTTTAGACATGGAATTCCACCCCGAATCACATTCTAGCATCCGTTATTACATTTGAGAAAAAAAAAATTTTTTGCTCCTCGGCAGCTTTTTTTTCTGACCGCGGTATCACGCGTTTTCTTCCTCGGGCACCAAAAACACTCGATTTTTAAAAACAGCTAATAATAACATTTTTAGACATGGAATTCCACCCCAAATCACATTCTAGCATCCGTTAGTACATTTGAGAAAAAAAAATTTTTTTGCTCCTCGACAGCTTTTTTTCTGACCGCGGCATCACGCGTTTTCTTCCCCTGGTAGCAAAAACACTCGATTTTTAAAAACAGCTAATAATAACATTTTTAGACATGGAATTCCACCCCGAATCACATTCTAGCATCCGTTATTACATTTGAGAAAAAAAAAATTTTTTTGCTCCTCGGCAGCTTTTTTTCTGACCGCGGCATCACGCGTTTTCTTCCTCGGGCACCAAAAACACTCGATTTTTAAAAACAGCTAATAATAACATTTTAAGACATGGAATTCCACCCCAAATCACATTCTAGCATCCGTTAGTACATTTGAGAAAAAAAAATTTTTTTGCTCCTCGACAGCTTTTTTTCTGACCGCGGCATCACGCGTTTTCTTCCCCTGGTAGCAAAAACACTCGATTTTTAAAAAACAGCTAATAATAACATTTTTAGACATGGAATTCCACCCCAAATCACATTCTAGCATCCGTTAGTACATTTCAGGAAAAAAATTTTTTTTGCTCCTCGGCAGCTTTTTTTCTGACCGCGGCATCACGCGTTTTCTTCCTCGGGCAGCAAAAACACTCGATTTTTAAAAACAGCTAATAATAACATTTTTAGACATGGAATTCCACCCCGAATCACATTCTAGCATCCGTTAGTACATTTGAGAAAAAAAAATTTTTTTTGCTCCTCGGCAGCTTTTTTTCTGACCGCGGCATCATGCGTTTTCTTCCCCTGGTAGCAAAAACACTCGATTTTTAAAAACAGCTAATAATAACATTTTTAGACATGGAATTCCACCCCGAATCACATTCTAGCATCCGTTATTACATTTGAGAAAAAAAATTTTTTTTGCTCCTCGGCAGCTTTTTTTCTGACCGCGGCATCACGCGTTTTCTTCCTCGGGTAGCAAAAACACTCGATTTTTAACAACAGCTAATAATAACATTTTTAGACATGGAATTCCACCCCGAATCACATTCTAGCATCCGTTAGTACATTTGAGAAAAAAAAATTTTTTTGCTCCTCGACAGCTTCTTTTCTGACCGCGGCATCACGCGTTTTCTTCCCCTGGTAGAAAAAAACACTCGATTTTTAAAAACAGCTAATAATTATATTTTTAAACATGGAACTCCACTCCAAATCACATTCTAGCATCCGTTATTACATTTGAGGAAAAAAATTTTTTTGCTCCTCGGCAGCTTTTTTTCTGACCGCGGCATCACGCGTTTTCTTCCTCGGGCAGTAAAAACACTCGATTTTTAAAAACAGCTAATAATAACATTTTTAGACATGGAATTCCACCCCGAATCACATTCTAGCATCCGTTATTACATTTGAGAAAAAAAATTTTTTTGCTCCTGGGCAGCTTTTTTTCTGACCGCGGCATCACGCGTTTTCTTCCTCGGGTAGCAAAAACACTCGATTTTTAACAACAGCTAATAATAACATTTTTAGACATGGAATTCCACCCCGAATCACATTCTAGTATCCGTTATTACATTTGAGAAAAAAAAATTTTTTTGCTCCTCGGCAGCTTCTTTTCTGACCGCGGCATCACGCGTTTTCTTCCTCGGGCACCAAAAACACTCGATTTTTAAAAACAGCTAATAATAACATTTTTAGACATGGAATTCCACCCCAAATCACATTCTAGCATCCGTTATTACATTTGAGAAAAAAAAATTTTTTTGCTCCTCGGCAGCTTTTTTTCTGACCGCGGCATCACGCGTTTTCTTCCTCGGGCACCAAAAACACTCGATTTTTAAAAACAGCTAATAATAACATTTTTAGACATGGAATTCCACCCCAAATCACATTCTAGCATCCGTTAGTACATTTGAGAAAAAAAAATTTTTTTGCTCCTCAGCAGCTTTTTTTCTGACCGCGGCATCACGCGTTTTCTTCCTCGGGCACCAAAAACACTCGATTTTTAAAAACAGCTAATAATAACATTTTTAGACATGGAATTCCACCCCAAATCACATTCTAGCATCCGTTATTACATTTGAGAAAAAAAATTTTTTTTGCTCCTCGGCAGCTTTTTTTCTGACCGCGGCATCACGCGTTTTCTTCCTCGGCACCAAAAACACTCGATTTTTAAAAACAGCTAATAATAACATTTTAAGACATGGAATTCCACCCCAAATCACATTCTAGCATCCGTTAGTACATTTGAGAAAAAAAAATTTTTTTGCTCCTCGACAGCTTTTTTTCTGACCGCGGCATCACGCGTTTTCTTCCCCTGGTAGCAAAAACACTCGATTTTTAAAAACAGCTAATAATAACATTTTTAGACATGGAATTCCACCCCGAATCACATTCTAGCATCCGTTAGTACATTTCAGGAAAAAAATTTTTTTTGCTCCTCGGCAGCTTTTTTTCTGACCGCGGCATCACGCGTTTTCTTCCTCGGGCAGCAAAAACACTCGATTTTTAAAAACAGCTAATAATAACATTTTTAGACATGGAATTCCACCCCGAATCACATTCTAGCATCCGTTAGTACATTTGAGAAAAAAAAATTTTTTTGCTCCTCGGCAGCTTTTTTTCTGACCGCGGCATCATGCGTTTTCTTCCCCTGGTAGCAAAAACACTCGATTTTTAAAAACAGCTAATAATAACATTTTTAGACATGGAATTCCACCCCGAATCACATTCTAGCATCCGTTATTACATTTGAGAAAAAAAATTTTTTTTGCTCCTCGGCAGCTTTTTTTCTGACCGCGGCATCACGCGTTTTCTTCCTCGGGTAGCAAAAACACTCGATTTTTAACAACAGCTAATAATAACATTTTTAGACATGGAATTCCACCCCGAATCACATTCTAGCATCCGTTATTACATTTGAGAAAAAAAAATTTTTTTGCTCCTCGGCAGCTTTTTTTTCTGACCGCGGCATCACGCGTTTTCTTCCTCGGGTAGCAAAAACACTCGATTTTTAAAAACAGCTAATAATAACATTTTTAGACATGGAATTCCACCCCGAATCACATTCTAGCATCCGTTATTACATTTGAGAAAAAAAAAATTTTTTTGCTCCTGGGCAGCTTTTTTTCTGACCGCGGCATCACGCGTTTTCTTCCTCAGGCAGGAAAAACACTCGATTTTTAAAAACAGCTAATAATAACATTTTTAGACATGGAATTCCACCCCGAATCACATTCTAGCATCCGTTATTACATTTGAGAAAAAAAATTTTTTTGCTCCTCGGCAGCTTTTTTTCTGACCGCGGCATCACGCGTTTTCTTCCTCGGGCAGCAAAAACACTCGATTTTTAAAAACAGCTAATAATAACATTTTTAGACATGGAATTCCACCCCGAATCACATTTTAGCATCCGTTAGTACATTTGAGAAAAAAAAAATTTTTGCTCCTCGGCAGCTTTTTTTCTGACCGCAGCATCACGCGTTTTCTTCCTCGGGCAGCAAAAAACACTCGATTTTTAAAAACAGCTAATAATAACATTTTTAGACATGGAATTCCACCCCAAATCACATTCTAGCATCCGTTAGTACATTTGAGAAAAAAAAATTTTTTTGCTCCTCGACAGCTTTTTTTCTGACCGCGGCATCACGCGTTTTCTTCCCCTGGTAGCAAAAACACTCGATTTTTAAAAACAGCTAATAATAACATTTTTAGACATTGAATTCCACCCCGAATCACATTCTAGCATCCGTTATTACATTTGAGAAAAAAAAATTTTTTTGCTCCTCGGCAGCTTTTTTTCTGACCGCGGCATCACGCGTTTTCTTCCTCGGGTAGCAAAAACACTCGATTTTTAAAAACAGCTAATAATAACATTTTTAGACATGGAATTCCACCCCGAATCACATTCTAGCATCCGTTATTACATTTGAGAAAAAAAAATTTTTTTGCTCCTGGGCAGCTTTTTTTCTGACCGCGGCATCACGCGTTTTCTTCCTCGGGCAGCAAAAACACTCTATTTTTAAAAACAGCTAATAATAACATTTTTAGACATGGAATTCCACCCCGAATCACATTCTAGCATCCGTTATTACATTTGAGAAAAAAAATTTTTTTGCTCCTCGGCAGCTTTTTTTCTGACCGCGGCATCACGCGTTTTCTTCCTCGGGCAGCAAAAACACTCGATTTTTAAAAACAGCTAATAATAACATTTTTAGACATGGAATTCCACCCCGAATCACATTTTAGCATCCGTTAGTACATTTGAGAAAAAAAAAATTTTTGCTCCTCGGCAGCTTTTTTTCTGACCGCAGCATCACGCGTTTTCTTCCTCGGGCAGCAAAAACACTCGATTTTTAAAAACAGCTAATAATAACATTTTTAGACATGGAATTCCACCCCAAATCACATTCTAGCATCCGTTAGTACATTTGAGAAAAAAAAATTTTTTTGCTCCTCGACAGCTTTTTTTCTGACCGCGGCATCACGCGTTTTCTTCCCCTGGTAGCAAAAACACTCGATTTTTAAAAACAGCTAATAATAACATTTTTAGACATGGAATTCCACCCCGAATCACATTCTAGCATCCGTTATTACATTTGAGAAAAAAAAATTTTTTTTGCTCCTCGGCAGCTTTTTTTCTGACCGCGGCATCACGCGTTTTCTTCCTCGGGCAGCAAAAAACACTCGATTTTTAAAAACAGCTAATAATAACATTTTTAGACATGGAATTCCACCCCGAATCACATTTTAGCATCCGTTAGTACATTTGAGAAAAAAAAAATTTTTGCTCCTCGGCAGCTTTTTTTCTGACCGCAGCATCACGCGTTTTCTTCCTCGGGCACCAAAAACACTCGATTTTTAAAAACAGCTAATAATAACATTTTTAGACATGGAATTCCACCCCAAATCACATTCTAGCATCCGTTAGTACATTTGAGAAAAAAAAATTTTTTTTGCTCCTGGGCAGCTTTTTTTCTGACCGCGGCATCACGCGTTTTCTTCCCCTGGTAGCAAAAACACTCGATTTTTAAAAACAGCTAATAATTAATAATAACATTTTTAGACATGGAATTCCACCCCGAATCACATTCTAGCATCCGTTATTACATTTGAGAAAAAAAAAATTTTTTTTGCTCCTCGGCAGCTTTTTTTCTGACCGCGGCATCACGCGTTTTCTTCCTCGGGCACCAAAAACACTCGATTTTAAAAACAGCTAATAATAACATTCTTAGACATGGAATTCCACCCCGAATCACATTCTAGCATCCGTTATTACATTTGAGAAAAAAATTTTTTTTTGCTCCTCGGCAGCTTTTTTTCTGACCGCGGCATCACGCGTTTTCTTCCTCGGGCACCAAAAACACTCGATTTTTAAAAACAGCTAATAATAACATTTTTAAGACATGGAATTCCACCCCAAATCACATTCTAGCATCCGTTAGTACATTTTGAGAAAAAAAAATTTTTTTGCTCCTCGACAGCTTTTTTTCTGACCGCGGCATCACGCGTTTTCTTCCCCTGGTAGCAAAAACACTCGATTTTTAAAAACAGCTAATAATAACATTTTTAGACATGGAATTCCACTCCGAATCACATTCTAGCATCCGTTAGTACATTTCAGGAAAAAAATTTTTTTTGCTCCTCGGCAGCTTTTTTTCTGACCGCGGCATCACGCGTTTTCTTCCTCGGGCAGCAAAAACACTCGATTTTTAAAAACAGCTAATAATAACATTTTTAGACATGGAATTCCACCCCGAATCACATTCTAGCATCCGTTAGTACATTTGAGAAAAAAAAATTTTTTTGCTCCTCGGCAGCTTTTTTTCTGACCGCGGCATCATGCGTTTTCTTCCCCTGGTAGCAAAAACACTCGATTTTAAAAACAGCTAATAATAACATTTTTAGACATGGAATTCCACCCCGAATCACATTCTAGCATCCGTTATTACATTTGAGAAAAAAAAAATTTTTTTGCTCCTCGGCAGCTTTTTTTCTGACCGCGGGCATCACGCGTTTTCTTCCTCGGGTAGCAAAAACACTCGATTTTTAACAACAGCTAATAAATAACATTTTTAGACATGGAATTCCACCCCGAATCACATTCTAGCATCCGTTATTACATTTGAGAAAAAAAAATTTTTTTGCTCCTCGGCAGCTTTTTTTCTGACCGCAGGCATCACGCTTTTTCTTCCTCAGGCAGGAAAAACACTCGATTTTTAAAAACAGCTAATAATAACATTTTTAGACATGGAATTCCACCCCGAATCACATTCTAGCATCCGTTATTACATTTGAGAAAAAAAATTTTTTTGCTCCTCGGCAGCTTTTTTTCTGACCGCCGGCATCACGCGTTTTCTTCCTCGGGTAGCAAAAACACTCGATTTTTAAAAACAGCTAATAATAACATTTTTAGACATGGAATTCCACCCCGAATCACATTTTAGCATCCGTTAGTACATTTGAGAAAAAAAAAATTTTTGCTCCTCGGCAGCTTTTTTTCTGACCGCAGCATCAAGCGTTTTCTTCCTCGGGCAGCAAAAACACTCGATTTTTAAAAACAGCTAATAATAACATTTTTAGACATGGAATTCCACCCCAAATCACATTCTAGCATCCGTTAGTACATTTGAGAAAAAAAAATTTTTTTGCTCCTCGACAGCTTTTTTTCTGACCGCGGCATCACGCGTTTTCTTCCCTTGGTAGCAAAAACACTCGATTTTTAAAAACAGCTAATAATAACATTTTTAGACATGGAATTCCACCCCGAATCACATTCTAGCATCCGTTATTACATTTGAGAAAAAAAAATTTTTTTGCTCCTCGGCAGCTTTTTTTCTGACCGCGGCATCACGCGTTTTCTTCCTCGGGTAGCAAAAACACTCGATTTTTAAAAACAGCTAATAATAACATTTTTAGACATGGAATTCCACCCCCGAATCACATTCTAGCATCCGTTAGTACATTTGAGAAAAAAAAAATTTTTTGCTCCTCGACAGCTTCTTTTCTGACCGCGGGCATCACGCGTTTTCTTCCCCTGGTAGAAAAAACACTCGATTTTTAAAAACAGCTAATAATTATATTTTTAAACATGGAACTCCACTCCAAATCACATTCTAGCATCCGTTATTACATTTGAGGAAAAAAATTTTTTTGCTCCTCGGCAGCTTTTTTTCTGACCGCGGCATCACGCGTTTTCTTCCTCGGGCAGCAAAAACACTCGATTTTTAAAAACAGCTAATAATAACATTTTTAGACATGGAATTCCACCCCGAATCACATTTTAGCATCCGTTAGTACATTTGAGAAAAAAAAAATTTTTGCTCCTCGGCAGCTTTTTTTCTGACCGCAGCATCACGCGTTTTCTTCCTCGGGCAGCAAAAACACTCGATTTTTAAAAACAGCTAATAATAACATTTTTAGACATGGAATTCCACCCCCGAATCACATTCTAGCATCCGTTATTACATTTGAGAAAAAAAAAATTTTTTGCTCCTGGGCAGCTTTTTTTCTGACCGCGGCATCACGCTTTTTCTTCCTCAGGCAGGAAAAAACACTCGATTTTTAAAAACAGCTAATAATAACATTTTTAGACATGGAATTCCACCCCGAATCACATTCTAGCATCCGTTATTACATTTGAGAAAAAAAAATTTTTTTGCTCCTCGGCAGCTTTTTTTCTGACCGCGGCATCACGCGTTTTCTTCCTCGGGCAGCAAAAACACTCTCGATTTTTAAAAACAGCTAATAATAACATTTTTAGACATGGAATTCCACCCCGAATCACATTTTAGCATCCGTTAGTACATTTGAGAAAAAAAAAAATTTTTGCTCCTCGGCAGCTTTTTTTCTGACCGCAGCATCACGCGTTTTCTTCCTCGGGCAGCAAAAACACTCGATTTTTAAAAACAGCTAATAATAACATTTTTAGACATGGAATTCCACCCCAAATCACATTCTAGCATCCGTTAGTACATTTGAGAAAAAAAAATTTTTTTGCTCCTCGACAGCTTTTTTTCTGACCGCGGCATCACGCGTTTTCTTCCCCTGGTAGCAAAAAACACTCGATTTTTAAAAACAGCTAATAATAACATTTTTAGACATGGAATTCCACCCCGAATCACATTCTAGCATCCGTTATTACATTTGAGAAAAAAAAATTTTTTTGCTCCTCGGCAGCTTTTTTTCTGACCGCGGCATCACGCGTTTTCTTCCTCGGGTAGCAAAAACACTCGATTTTTAAAAACAGCTAATAATAACATTTTTAGACATGGAATTCCACCCCGAATCACATTCTAGCATCCGTTAGTACATTTGAGAAAAAAAAAAATTTTTTGCTCCTCGACAGCTTCTTTTCTGACCGCGGCATCACGCGTTTTCTTCCCCTGGTAGAAAAAACACTCGATTTTTAAAAACAGCTAATAATTATATTTTTAAACATGGAACTCCACTCCAAATCACATTCTAGCATCCGTTATTACATTTGAGGAAAAAAATTTTTTTGCTCCTCGGCAGCTTTTTTTCTGACCGCGGCATCACGCGTTTTCTTCCTCGGGCAGCAAAAACACTCGATTTTTAAAAACAGCTAATAATAACATTTTTAGACATGGAATTCCACCCCGAATCACATTCTAGCATCCGTTAGTACATTTGAGAAAAAAAAATTTTTTTGCTCCTGGGGCAGCTTTTTTTCTGACCGCGGCATCACGCGTTTTCTTCCCCTGGTAGCAAAAACACTCGATTTTTAAAAACAGCTAATAATAACATTTTTAGACATGGAATTCCACCCCGAATCACATTCTAGCATCCGTTATTACATTTGAGAAAAAAAAATTTTTTTTGCTCCTCGGCAGCTTTTTTTTCTGACCGCGGCATCACGCGTTTTTCTTCCCTCGGGCACCAAAAACACTCGATTTTTTAAAAACAGCTAATAATAACATTCTTAGACATGGAATTCCACCCCGAATCACATTCTAGCATCCGTTATTACATTTGAGAAAAAAAATTTTTTTTGCTCCTCGGCAGCTTTTTTTCTGACCGCGGCATCACGCGTTTTCTTCCTCGGGCACCAAAAACACTCGATTTTTAAAAACAGCTAATAATAACATTTTAAGACATGGAATTCCACCCCAAATCACATTCTAGCATCCGTTAGTACATTTGAAGAAAAAAAAATTTTTTTGCTCCTCGACAGCTTTTTTTCTGACCGCGGCATCACGCGTTTTCTTCCCCTGGTAGCAAAAACACTCGATTTTTAAAAACAGCTAATAATAACATTTTTAGACATGGAATTCCACTCCGAATCACATTCTAGCATCCGTTAGTACATTTCAGGAAAAAAATTTTTTTTGCTCCTCGGCAGCTTTTTTTCTGACCGCGGCATCACGCGTTTTTCTTCCTCGGGCAGCAAAAACACTCGATTTTTAAAAACAGCTAATAATAACATTTTTAGACATGGAATTCCACCCCCGAATCACATTCTAGCATCCGTTAGTACATTTGAGAAAAAAAAATTTTTTTGCTCCTCGGCAGCTTTTTTTTCTGACCGCGGCATCATGCGTTTTCTTCCCCTGGTAGCAAAAACACTCGATTTTTAAAAACAGCTAATAATAACATTTTTAGACATGGAATTCCACCCCGAATCACATTCTAGCATCCGTTATTACATTTGAGAAAAAAAATTTTTTTTGCTCCTCGGCAGCTTTTTTTCTGACCGCGGCATCACGCGTTTTCTTCCTCGGGTAGCAAAAACACTCGATTTTTAACAACAGCTAATAATAACATTTTTAGACATGGAATTCCACCCCGAATCACATTCTAGCATCCGTTATTACATTTGAGAAAAAAAAATTTTTTTGCTCCTCGGCAGCTTTTTTTCTGACCGCGGCATCACGCTTTTTCTTCCTCAGGCAGGAAAAACACTCGATTTTTAAAAACAGCTAATAATAACATTTTTAGACATGGAATTCCACCCCGAATCACATTCTAGCATCCGTTATTACATTTGAGAAAAAAAAATTTTTTTGCTCCTCGGCAGCTTTTTTTCTGACCGCGAGGCATCACGCGTTTTCTTCCTCGGGCAGCAAAAAACACTCGATTTTTAAAAACAGCTATTAATAACATTTTTAGACATGGAATTCCACCCCGAATCACATTTTAGCATCCGTTAGTACATTTGAGAAAAAAAAAATTTTTGCTCCTCGGCAGCTTTTTTTCTGACCGCAGCATCAAGCGTTTTCTTCCTCGGGCAGCAAAAACACTCGATTTTTAAAAACAGCTAATAATAACATTTTTAGACATGGAATTCCACCCCAAATCACATTCTAGCATCCGTTAGTACATTTGAGAAAAAAAAAATTTTTTTGCTCCTCGACAGCTTTTTTTCTGACCGCGGCATCACGCGTTTTCTTCCCTTGGTAGCAAAAACACTCGATTTTTAAAAACAGCTAATAATAACATTTTTAGACATGGAATTCCACCCCGAATCACATTCTAGCATCCGTTATTACATTTGAGAAAAAAAAATTTTTTTGCTCCTCGGCAGCTTTTTTTCTGACCGCGGCATCACGCGTTTTCTTCCTCGGGTAGCAAAAACACTCGATTTTTAAAAACAGCTAATAATAACATTTTTAGACATGGAATTCCACCCCGAATCACATTCTAGCATCCGTTAGTACATTTGAGAAAAAAAAAATTTTTTGCTCCTCGACAGCTTCTTTTCTGACCGCGGCATCACGCGTTTTTCTTCCCCTGGTAGAAAAAACAACTCGATTTTTAAAAACAGCTAATAATTATATTTTTAAACATGGAACTCCACTCCAAATCACATTCTAGCATCCGTTATTACATTTGAGGAAAAAAATTTTTTTGCTCCTCGGCAGCTTTTTTTCTGACCGCGGCATCACGCGTTTTCTTCCTCGGGCAGCAAAAACACTCGATTTTTAAAAAACAGCTAATAATAACATTTTTAGACATGGAATTCCACCCCGAATCACATTTTAGCATCCGTTAGTACATTTGAGAAAAAAAAAATTTTTGCTCCTCGGCAGCTTTTTTTCTGACCGCAGCATCACGCGTTTTCTTCCTCGGGCAGCAAAAAACACTCGATTTTTAAAAACAGCTAATAATAACATTTTTAGACATGGAATTCCACCCCGAATCACATTCTAGCATCCGTTATTACATTTGAGAAAAAAAAAATGTTTTTGCTCCTGGGCAGCTTTTTTTCTGACCGCGGCATCACGCTTTTTCTTCCTCAGGCAGGAAAAAACACTCGATTTTTAAAAACAGCTAATAATAACATTTTTAGACATGGAATTCCACCCCGAATCACATTCTAGCATCCGTTATTACATTTGAGAAAAAAAATTTTTTTGCTCCTCGGCAGCTTTTTTTCTGACCGCGGCATCACGCGTTTTCTTCCTCGGGCAGCAAAAACACTCGATTTTTAAAAACAGCTAATAATAACATTTTTAGACATGGAATTCCACCCCGAATCACATTTTTAGCATCCGTTAGTACATTTGAGAAAAAAAAATTTTTTGCTCCTCGGCAGCTTTTTTTCTGACCGCAGCATCACGCGTTTTCTTCCTCGGGCAGCAAAAACACTCGATTTTTAAAAACAGCTAATAATAACATTTTTAGACATGGAATTCCACCCCAAATCACATTCTAGCATCCGTTAGTACATTTGAGAAAAAAAAATTTTTTTGCTCCTCGACAGCTTTTTTTCTGACCGCGGCATCACGCGTTTTCTTCCCCTGGTAGCAAAAACACTCGATTTTTAAAAACAGCTAATAATAACATTTTTAGACATGGAATTCCACCCCCGAATCACATTCTAGCATCCGTTATTACATTTGAGAAAAAAAATTTTTTTGCTCCTCGGCAGCTTTTTTTCTGACCGCGGCATCACGCGTTTTCTTCCTCGGGTAGCAAAAACACTCGATTTTTAAAAACAGCTAATAATAACATTTTTAGACATGGAATTCCACCCCGAATCACATTCTAGCATCCGTTAGTACATTTGAGAAAAAAAAAAAATTTTGCTCCTCGACAGCTTCTTTTCTGACCGCGGCATCAACGCGTTTTCTTCCCCTGGTAGAAAAAACACTCGATTTTTAAAAACAGCTAATAATTATATTTTTAAACATGGAACTCCACTCCAAATCACATTCTAGCATCCGTTATTACATTTGAGGAAAAAAATTTTTTTGCTCCTCGGCAGCTTTTTTTCTGACCGCGGCATCACGCGTTTTCTTCCTCGGGCAGCAAAAACACTCGATTTTTAAAAACAGCTAATAATAACATTTTTAGACATGGAATTCCACCCCGAATTCACATTCTAGCATCCGTTAGTACATTTGAGAAAAAAAAATTTTTTTGCTCCTGGGCAGCTTTTTTTCTGACCGCGGCATCACGCGTTTTCTTCCCCTGGTAGCAAAAACACTTCGATTTTTAAAAACAGCTAATAATAACATTTTTAGACATGGAATTCCACCCCGAATCACATTCTAGCATCCGTTATTACATTTGAGAAAAAAAAAATTTTTTGCTCCTCGGCAGCTTTTTTTCTGACTGCGGCATCACGCGTTTTCTTCCTCGGGCACCAAAAACACTCGATTTTTAAAAACAGCTATAATAACATTTTTAGACATGGAATTCCACCCCAAATCACATTCTAGCATCCGTTAGTACATTTGAGAAAAAAAAATTTTTTTGCTCCTCGACAGCTTTTTTTCTGACCGCGGCATCACGCGTTTTCTTCCTCGGGCACCAAAAACACTCGATTTTTAAAAACAGCTAATAATAACATTTTAAGACATGGAATTCCAGCCCAAATCACATTCTAGCATCCGTTAGTACATTTGAGAAAAAAAATTTTTTTGCTCCTCGACAGCTTTTTTTTCTGACCGCGGCATCATGCGTTTTCTTCCTCGGGCAGCAAAAACACTCGATTTTTAAAAACAGCTAATAATAACATTTTTAGACATGGAATTCCACCCCGAATCACATTCTAGCATCCGTTAGTACATTTGAGAAAAAAAAATTTTTTTGCTCCTCGGCAGCTTTTTTTCTGACCGCGGCATCATGCGTTTTCTTCCCCTGGTAGCAAAAACACTCGATTTTTAAAAACAGCTAATAATAACATTTTTAGACATGGAATTCCACCCCGAATCACATTCTAGCATCCGTTATTACATTTGAGAAAAAAAATTTTTTTTGCTCCTCGGCAGCTTTTTTTCTGACCGCGGCATCACGCGTTTTCTTCCTCGGGTAGCAAAAACACTCGATTTTTAACAACAGCTAATAATAACATTTTTAGACATGGAATTCCACCCCGAATCACATTCTAGCATCCGTTATTACATTTGAGAAAAAAAAATTTTTTTGCTCCTCGACAGCTTTTTTTTCTGACCGCGGCATCACGCGTTTTCTTCCTCGGGCACCAAAAACCACTCGATTTTTAAAAACAGCTAATAATAACATTTTAAGACATGGAATTCCACCCCAAATCACATTCTAGCATCCGTTAGTACATTTGAGAAAAAAAATTTTTTTGCTCCTCGACAGCTTTTTTTCTGACCGCGGCATCATGCGTTTTCTTCCTCGGGCAGCAAAAACACTCGATTTTTAAAAACAGCTAATAATAACATTTTTAGACATGGAATTCCACCCCGAATCACATTCTAGCATCCGTTAGTACATTTGAGAAAAAAAAATTTTTTTGCTCCTCGGCAGCTTTTTTTCTGACCGCGGCATCATGCGTTTTCTTCCCCTGGTAGCAAAAACACTCGATTTTTAAAAACAGCTAATAATAACATTTTTAGACATGGAATTCCACCCCGAATCACATTCTAGCATCCGTTATTACATTTGAGAAAAAAAATTTTTTTTGCTCCTCGGCAGCTTTTTTTCTGACCGCGGCATCACGCGTTTTCTTCCTCGGGTAGCAAAAACACTCGATTTTTAACAACAGCTAATAATAACATTTTTAGACATGGAATTCCACCCCGAATCACATTCTAGCATCCGTTATTACATTTGAGAAAAAAAAATTTTTTTGCTCCTCGGCAGCTTTTTTTCTGACCGCGGCATCACGCGTTTTCTTCCTCGGGTAGCAAAAACACTCGATTTTTAAAAACAGCTAATAATAACATTTTTAGACATGGAATTCCACCCCGAATCACATTCTAGCATCCGTTATTACATTTGAGAAAAAAAAATTTTTTTGCTCCTGGGCAGCTTTTTTTCTGACCGCGGCATCACGCGTTTTCTTCCTCAGGCAGGAAAAACACTCGATTTTTAAAAACAGCTAATAATAACATTTTTAGACATGGAATTCCACCCCGAATCACATTCTAGCATCCGTTATTACATTTGAGAAAAAAAAATTTTTTTTGCTCCTCGGCAGCTTTTTTTTCTGACCGCGGCATCACGCGTTTTCTTCCTCGGGCAGCAAAAACACTCGATTTTTAAAAACAGCTAATAATAACATTTTTAGACATGGAATTCCACCCCGAATCACATTCTAGCATCCGTTATTACATTTGAGAAAAAAAAATTTTTTTGCTCCTCGGCAGCTTTTTTTCTGACCGCGGCATCACGCGTTTTCTTCCTCGGATAGCAAAAACACTCGATTTTTAAAAACAGCTAATAATAACATTTTTAGACATGGAATTCCACCCCGAATCACATTCTAGCATCCGTTAGTACATTTGAGAAAAAAAAATTTTTTTGCTCCTCGACAGCTTTTTTTCTGACCGCGGCATCACGCGTTTTCTTCCCCTGGTAGCAAAAACACTCGATTTTTAAAAACAGCTAATAATAACATTTTTAGACATGGAATTCCACCCCGAATCACATTCTAGCATCCGTTAGTACATTTCAGGAAAAAAATTTTTTTTGCTCCTCGGCAGCTTTTTTTCTGACCGCGGCATCACGCGTTTTCTTCCTCGGGCACCAAAAACACTCGATTTTTAAAAACAGCTAATAATAACATTTTTAGACATGGAATTCCACCCCGAATCACATTCTAGCATCCGTTAGTACATTTGAGGAAAAAAAATTTTTTTGCTCCTCGGCAGCTTTTTTTCTGACCGCGGCATCATGCGTTTTCTTCCCCTGGTAGCAAAAACACTCGATTTTTAAAAACAGCTAATAATAACATTTTTAGACATGGAATTCCACCCCGAATCACATTCTAGCATCCGTTATTACATTTGAGAAAAAAAATTTTTTTTGCTCCTCGGCAGCTTTTTTTCTGACCGCGGCATCACGCGTTTTCTTCCTCGGGTAGCAAAAACACTCGATTTTTAACAACAGCTAATAATAACATTTTTAGACATGGAATTCCACCCCGAATCACATTCTAGCATCCGTTATTACATTTGAGAAAAAAAATTTTTTTTGCTCCTCGGCAGCTTTTTTTCTGACCGCGGCATCACGCGTTTTCTTCCTCGGGTAGCAAAAACACTCGATTTTTAACAACAGCTAATAATAACATTTTTAGACATGGAATTCCACCCCGAATCACATTCTAGCATCCGTTATTACATTTGAGAAAAAAAAAATTTTTTGCTCCTCGGCAGCTTTTTTTCTGACCGCGGCATCACGCGTTTTCTTCCTCGGGTAGCAAAAACACTCGATTTTTAAAAACAGCTAATAATAACATTTTTAGACATGGAATTCCACCCCGAATCACATTCTAGCATCCGTTATTACATTTGAGGGAAAAAAAAAAATTTTGCTCCTGGAAAGCTTTTTTTCTGACCGCGGCATCACGCGTTTTCTTCCTCGGGCACCAAAAACACTCGATTTTTAAAAACAGCTAATAATTATATTTTTAGACATGGAATTCCACCCCGAATCACATTCTAGCATCCTTCATTACATTTGAGGAAAAAAAATTTTTTTGCTCCTGGGCAGCTTTTTTTCTGACCGCGGCATCACGCGTTTTCTTCCTCGGGCAGCAAAAACACTCTATTTTTAAAAACAGCTAATAATAACATTTTTAGACATGGAATTCCACCCCGAATCACATTCTAGCATCCGTTATTACATTTGAGAAAAAAAATTTTTTTTGCTCCTCGGCAGCTTTTTTTCTGACCGCGGCATCACGCGTTTTCTTCCTCGGGCACCAAAAACACTCGATTTTTAAAAACAGCTAATAATAACATTTTAAGACATGGAATTCCACCCCAAATCACATTCTAGCATCCGTTAGTACATTTGAGAAAAAAAAATTTTTTTGCTCCTCGACAGCTTTTTTTCTGACCGCGGCATCACGCGTTTTCTTCCCCTGGTAGCAAAAACACTCGATTTTTAAAAACAGCTAATAATAACATTTTTAGACATGGAATTCCACCCCGAATCACATTCTAGCATCCGTTAGTACATTTGAGAAAAAAAAATTTTTTTGCTCCTCGGCAGCTTTTTTTCTGACCGCGGCATCATGCGTTTTCTTCCCCTGGTAGCAAAAACACTCGATTTTTAAAAACAGCTAATAATAACATTTTTAGACATGGAATTCCACCCCGAATCACATTCTAGCATCCGTTATTACATTTGAGAAAAAAAAATTTTTTTGCTCCTCGGCAGCTTTTTTTCTGACCGCGGCATCACGCGTTTTCTTCCTCGGGCACCAAAAACACTCGATTTTTAAAAACAGCTAATAATAACATTTTTAGACATGGAATTCCACCCCAAATCACATTCTAGCATCCGTTAGTACATTTGAGAAAAAAAAATTTTTTTGCTCCTCGACAGCTTTTTTTCTGACCGCGGCATCACGCGTTTTCTTCCCCTGGTAGCAAAAACACTCGATTTTTAAAAACAGCTAATAATAACATTCTTAGACATGGAATTCCACCCCGAATCACATTCTAGCATCCGTTATTACATTTGAGAAAAAAAATTTTTTTTGCTCCTCGGCAGCTTTTTTTCTGACCGCGGCATCACGCGTTTTCTTCCTCGGGCACCAAAAACACTCGATTTTTAAAAACAGCTAATAATAACATTTTAAGACATGGAATTCCACCCCAAATCACATTCTAGCATCCGTTAGTACATTTGAGAAAAAAAAATTTTTTTGCTCCTCGACAGCTTTTTTTCTGACCGCGGCATCACGCGTTTTCTTCCCCTGGTAGCAAAAACACTCGATTTTTTAAAAACAGCTAATAATAAACATTTTTAGACATGGAATTCCACTCCCGAATCACATTCTAGCATCCGTTAGTACATTTCAGGAAAAAAATTTTTTTTGCTCCTCGGCAGCTTTTTTTCTGACCGCTGCATCACGCGTTTTCTTCCTCGGGCAGCAAAAACACTCGATTTTTAAAAACAGCTAATAATAACATTTTTTAGACATGGAATTCCACCCCGAATCACATTCTAGCATCCGTTAGTACATTTGAGAAAAAAAAATTTTTTTGCTCCTGGGCAGCTTTTTTTCTGACCGCGGCATCACGCGTTTTCTTCCTCAGGCAGGAAAAACACTCGATTTTTAAAAACAGCTAATAATAACATTTTTAGACATGGAATTCCACCCCGAATCACATTCTAGCATCCGTTATTACATTTGAGAAAAAAAATTTTTTTTGCTCCTCGGCAGCTTTTTTTCTGACCGCGGCATCACGCGTTTTCTTCCTCCGGGCAGCAAAAACACTCGATTTTTAAAAACAGCTAATAATAACATTTTTAGACATGGAATTCCACCCCGAATCACATTCTAGCATCCGTTATTACATTTGAGAAAAAAAAATTTTTTTGCTCCTCGGCAGCTTTTTTTTCTGACCGCGGCATCACGCGTTTTCTTCCTCGGGTAGCAAAAACACTCGATTTTTAAAAACAGCTAATAATAACATTTTTAGACATGGAATTCCTACCCCGAATCACATTCTAGCATCCGTTAGTACATTTGAGAAAAAAAAATTTTTTTGCTCCTCGACAGCTTTTTTTCTGACTCGCGGCATCACGCGTTTTCTTCCCCTGGTAGCAAAAAACACTCGATTTTTAAAAACAGCTTAATAATAACATTTTTAGACATGGAATTCCACCCCGAATCACATTCTAGCATCCGTTAGTACATTTCAGGAAAAAAAATTTTTTTTGCTCCTCGGCAGCTTTTTTTCTGACCGCGGCATCACGCGTTTTCTTCCTCAGGGCACCAAAAACACATCGATTTTTTAAAAACAGCTAATAATAACATTTTTAGACATGGAATTCCACCCCGAATCACATTCTAGCATCCGTTAGTACATTTGAGGAAAAAAAATTTTTTTTGCTCTCCTCGGCAGCTTTTTTTCTGACCGCGGCATCATGCGTTTTCTTCCCCTGGTAGCAAAAACACTCGATTTTTAAAAAACAGCTAATAATAACATTTTTAGACATGGAATTCCACCCCGAATCACATTCTAGCATCCGTTATTACATTTGAGAAAAAAAAATTTTTTTTGCTCCTCGGCAGCTTTTTTTCTTCCTCGGGTAGCAAAAACACTCGATTTTAACAACAGCTAATAATAACATTTTTAGACATGGAATTCCACCCCGAATCACATTCTAGCATCCGTTATTACATTTGAGAAAAAAAATTTTTTTTGCTCCTCGGCAGCTTTTTTTCTGACCGCGGCATCACGCGTTTTCTTCCTCGGGTAGCAAAAACACTCGATTTTTAACAACAGCTAATAATAACAATTTTAGACATGGAATTCCCACCCCGAATCACATTCTAGCATCCGTTATTACATTTGAGAAAAAAAAAATTTTTTTGCTCCTCGGCAGCTTTTTTTCTGACCGCCGGCATCACGCGTTTTCTTCCTCGGGTAGCAAAAACACTCGATTTTTAAAAACAGCTAATAATAACATTTTTAGACATGGAATTCCACCCCGAATCACATTCTACGCATCCGTTATTACATTTGAGGGAAAAAAAAAAATTTTGCTCCTGGAAAGCTTTTTTTCTGACCGCGGCATCACGCGTTTTCTTCCTCGGGCACCAAAAACACTCGATTTTTAAAAACAGCTAATAATAATATTTTTAGACATGGAATTCCACCCCGAATCACATTCTAGCATCCTTCATTACATTTGAGGGAAAAAAAATTTTTTTGCTCCTGGGCAGCTTTTTTTCTGACCGCGGGCATCACGCGTTTTCTTCCTCGGGCAGCAAAAACACTCTATTTTTAAAAACAGCTAATAATAACATTTTTAGACATGGAATTCCACCCCGAATCAACATTCTAGCATCCGTTATTACATTTGAGGAAAAAAAATTTTTTTTTGCTCCTCGGCAGCTTTTTTTTCTGACCTGCGGCATCACGCGTTTTCTTCCTCGAGGCACCAAAAACACTCGATTTTTAAAAACAGCTAATAATAACATTTTAAGACATGGAATTCCACCCCAAATCACATTCTAGCATCCGTTAGTACATTTGAGAAAAAAAAATTTTTTTGCTCCTCGACAGCTTTTTTTCTGACCGCGGCATCACGCGTTTTTCTTCCCCTGGTAGCAAAAACACTCGATTTTTAAAAACAGCTAATAATAACATTTTTAGACATGGAATTCCACCCCGAATCACATTCTAGCATCCGTTAGTACATTTGAGAAAAAAAAATTTTTTTGCTCCTCGGCAGCTTTTTTTCTGACCGCGGCATCATGCGTTTCTTCCCCTGGTAGCAAAAACACTCGATTTTTAAAAACAGCTAATAATAACATTTTTAGACATGGAATTCCACCCCGAATCACATTCTAGCATCCGTTATTACATTTGAGAAAAAAAAAATTTTTTGCTCCTCGGCAGCTTTTTTTCTGACCGCGGCATCACGCGTTTTCTTCCTCGGAGGCACCAAAAACACTCGATTTTTAAAAACAGCTAATAATAACATTTTTAGACATGGAATTCCACCCCAAATCACATTCTAGCATCCGTTAGTACATTTGAGAAAAAAAAATTTTTTTGCTCCTCGACAGCTTTTTTTCTGACCGCTGGCATCACGCGTTTTCTTCCCCTGGTAGCAAAAACACTCGATTTTTAAAAACAGCTAATAATAACATTCTTAGACATGGAATTCCACCCCGAATCACATTCTAGCATCCGTTATTACATTTGAGAAAAAAAAATTTTTTTTGCTCCTACGGCAGCTTTTTTTCTGACCGCGGCATCACGCGTTTTCTTCCATCGGGCACCAAAAACACACTCGATTTTTAAAAACAGCTAATAATAACATTTTAAGACATGGAATTCCACCCCAAATCACATTCTAGCATCCGTTAGTACATTTGAGAAAAAAAAAATTTTTTTGCTCCTCGACAGCTTTTTTTATCTGACCGCGGCATCACGCGTTTTCTTCCCCTGGTAGCAAAAACACTCGATTTTTAAAAACAGCTAATAATAACATTTTTAGACATGGAATTCCACTCCGAATCACATTCTAGCATCCGTTAGTACATTTCAGGAAAAAAATTTTTTTTTGCTCCTCGGCAGCTTTTTTTCTGACCGCTGGCATCACGCGTTTTCTTCCTCGGGCAGCAAAAACACTCGATTTTTTAAAAACAGCTAATAATAACATTTTTAGACATGGAATTCCACCCCGAATCACATTCTAGCATCCGTTAGTACATTTGAGAAAAAAAAAATTTTTTTGCTCCTCGGACAGCTTTTTTTCTGACCCGCTGGCATCATGCGTTTTCTTCCCCTGGTAGCAAAAACACTCGATTTTTAAAAACAGCTAATAATAACATTTTTAGACATGGAATTCCACCCCCGAATCACATTCTAGCAG